>NC_029787.2:131685201-131687798 GCF_000816755.2 Arachis ipaensis | reverse complement strand
TTTGTAAAATATATATATATTTAATTTAACATTATTAATTATAATTATTTTATTAGCTATATACAACGAAATTGTTGGTAAAATTAAGAACAAATCTAGGGCAACAAGAAACGAAGGAAACTGTCATGTAAAAGATGCATGAAAGACGATTACATAATATATATATACAGAATCCATAAAGCTTGCATTGGTAAATTTTTCATTTTTGTAGAATATACATGAAAATCTTTCATAGACTTTGAATATTAATGATTCTTTTGTGAGGTTTATGTTAATTAATTTAATTCACAATAGTTTGGACTCGGTTTCTTTTTGGTCCAATCAAAGTAAAGTAATTAATCCGGTATTTAGAGGAGAAGAGCATTACTATGCGGTCTTGGATTAATTGAAAATATATGAATAATTTAAACATATATTAATAATAAAAATTAAGAGGTTTTAACGTACAGTATATGTTATGAATTATTTTTCTTTAAATTTTAACCTTTTGCTATATCTAATATATAGTTTTAAACTCTAATACTGAATACTCTCTAATAGAGAGGGAGGGGCAATAAAAAACAAAGTATGTGATTAGAGCACTATTTTTCATTTTCTGAAAAGATAATATGAAAATTACTAAGCAAAATATAAAATTTGCTGAACAAAGATCTCTTAGAAATTGTTTTATATGAACGTTTTAAGAAGTGAAATACATAAAATGAAGTCAAATCCTATTTTTCATTTCAGATAAGGCAAGAGAAAACAATAGAAAAAGAATTTGTGTTTATTGAAGTTGAAATAATACGATATATAAAATGATATTTATAGGTGGTAAGGGAATCAAAATAATAAAGACCGTAATATCCTAAAATAAATATTCATATATGCTAAATAATTCTAATAAAATCTAATTGATCCTAATATATTCTAACATCATATAATAAATATTTAAATAAAAATTTTATATATAAATTAAAAATCAATCACCAAATTAATTATTATATATTAATATATATTTACATATTTTAATTAAATAATTAGCTAGCTAACAAAACAATAAACTTGTTATAATAAAATAACCAAACTTGTTTATAATATATAGTACTATAAAAAAATTTATATCCCAAATATATATACACAGTGATTGATAAGTGATTATTTTTTTTCACATAGTATAATTGTGTTTTAAATTGTTTTGTTAAACAATTGAGTCCATAGAGAGATAAACTGAGTAATTTTCATAATAATTTCAGTGTCATGTGAGCGAAAGATGAAGGCATATACCTTAGCTTGTATATTTGAACTTAATGGGGCAAGATTTTTATGAAAACGTGTATTCTGAGTATGAATTATTCAAAGATGGATATTTTTATTTCGTTGCTATCCTTCGCTAATTAATTAAGAGGACCCAGGTCGATTAAATTGGCTCTGTATTTTACAGTTCCATATATAATAAAAATGAATTTTTTTTTTCAGATTTCCGTTTGCTTACATGTGGAAGGTTCCTTTGTTTTTTTCACGGTGCACACAAAAGAAAAAAAAAATTAGTTATTTCCCTTCCCTTGCCTCCTCCAGTTTAGACGACTAATAGCAACAATTGAAAGACATCACAATTTATAATACTGACGATTAAATTAATTACGTTATATTAAATGTATTTTATGTTATTTTCTTTATTTAAAGCAAAATTGTTTATGTTTCCACTATATATCGTCTTAATTATTAGATAAAAAAGCAACTAATTTGCAATTAAAGAAAAATTTAAGTCAACTATATCGTAAAAAAACTTATATATATTATGAAAATTTAAGCACAACATATATAAGAATGATAAAATATCAAAATAAAAAACACATTAAAATTTGACAGTGATAAAATTAAATATGCTTGGACAACAATTTACTCACAGACACTCAAAAAAAAATTTTAATTACTCCATTTATCCTTATAATTTTTTTAAATTTATAATTAAGTTTCTATATTTTTTTAATTGAATTCTTGTATTATTTTTAATTTTGTAATTAGGTCTTTTTTATATAAAAAATATTAAAATTAAGAGAATATTTTTTCAAAAAATATCCTCAGCGCTTCACGCTTTTTATTTACGCTTCTATTTTGCTATTTATAGGACTCACATAACCCAAACCACTAGATCCTCTTTCCATAATTCTATTTCTATCTATCTAAATTAATTATTTCTTAACCATCATTTTATAATTTTTCCTATGGAATTTTAATTTTTATCTTTTTAAGTATTAATAGAATTTATTCAGAAACCAAATATTTTTTATAAATTCTAAATTAAGAAAAAGAAGAGAATGCTCAATTTTTAGAATTAAAAAAATTGACTAATGTTAACTAACTAAAAATTAATTTCTAATACTTTTTGACATAAAAAGAAAAACAAAAAAAAAAAGAAAGAAAAACAATTTTTTTTTCAATTAATAGAAAACATAACTTTTAAGCTATATTTGTTTCTAAGCATAGGATGTTAAAATATAAACACAAAAATATAAAATTATATTTGACAGATAAGACAGACAGAGACATGCTTAGAGACACTAAATTAATGTATTTTGTGTATTTATTAATAGAAATGATACAAACATAAACAT
>NC_029787.2:131683088-131683939 GCF_000816755.2 Arachis ipaensis | reverse complement strand
AGAAATGATACAAAAATTAATAAAAAATACAATTTATTTTTTTATATTTTTCTTTCATTATTTCTATTATCTTTTATAATTATAATTTTTATTATTATATTTTTCTTTCTAAATATTTTGGATAAAAAAATAAATTAGACTTTTAAAATTTATTCTTTCTTATATTTAATTTATTATCAAATAAAATATAAAAATAAAATAATTGTATTTTTATTCTTTATATCTCATCCTCAAAATCTTATCTTATTTTGTTATGAGAATCAACAGTATCTTATGGAACTATTATGCACGCTAGACTGGTAGAGTCCCTTGGGATGCTTAGTCATACGAATATTATAGCCCATGTCTTCAGTTTTCACAGCCTCACTCTTCTTAATTTTGTTGTTGTGAGGCTTCAGCTGCTGCGATTGTTTTGGTTCTGCAAAGTTCATTCCCTTGGAGATATTCTTAGGTTTGCTGAGATCAGCCATGCAGATCGATATATCAATCAATGCAATCGATCATAATAATAATAGTAATAATATTGTGATTGTGATCAATGAAAATGTTCAACTTGAAATACAATATTCTTGTTTTGGTGTGCTCTTCAAACTCCACAAAATGACTATATATAGAGAGCGGCTAGGGTTTTATGCATGAGTGACGTGGCATATAGTAGCAATTAACAGGGCAATTCTCCTTTGGCAAAATGTGCTTTAATTTGTATGTGTAACCTAACTTGCCAAATGAGATAAGTACCATAACTGGTTTGTTCCCTACTAAGTATTTATTCTGTAGCTCAATAGTACTATTAGAAATATAATGATTTATGTATTTTTTTATTAATTTAAAATTTTAAATAAAATAATTTT
>NC_029787.2:131676688-131682495 GCF_000816755.2 Arachis ipaensis | reverse complement strand
ATTTTGTTAACCAAAATTTAATGAAAAAAATAAAAAATTTTTAAAAGATATTTTTGTAAAAAATAATTTAGTTTTTCTTGAAAATAGATAAAAGACATTAGTTAACACAAAAGAATTTAAAATAGATTAAAATGAAATTTTTTAAAATCTATAAAAGAGGAAAATATACATTTTATAAATAAAGAGAAAAAAATATTATTTTAGTATCTCCTAGGAGAAGAGTGGTATTTTCTCTACTAATGACCAATCATTGCACTGTTTTGAAACTACTACACAAAAGTCAAAACTCTTCCCTTCAAAAGGTTATGTCTTTTAATTTGCACCACTTCATTATCAAAAACCTCCCTATAAATATAATTAATAATTCTTCATATATAGCTCCACATTCCATAACCATTTCAAGAACTAGAAAGATGGCAGAAAAAGAAACCGACAAAATTTCTTCATTACCCGAAGAGCTTCTTCTCAACATTGTTTCCTCGCTTCCTTTCAAAGAAACAGCGAAAACATGTATCCTCTCCAAGAAGTGGTTGAAGATGTGGCAATCTACCAACACAGTGAAGAACAACCAACTCGAATGCAAGAACGTAGAAGCTTATGGAGCCCTTGAAGCACTGCAAAGGAAGACTTTCAAGAACTTCATCAAGATCTGGATCACATTACATAAAAACCACCGTCTCCACGATAAATTCACCCTCAGGGTTTCTCCTCCTTCGAACTGCGGTGACATCGTTGGAGCCTACGTCGATTTCGCCGTAGAGGATGGCGTGAAAGATTTGGAACTCGATTTCGCCGAGGCGCAGTGGGAGGACGAACATCCTGAAGAGAATATCCACGATGCCTCAGTTGAATTTCCGAGACACCTTTACGAGAACAAGAAACTGCACCAGAAGCTCGAGAGTTTGAAACTGCACTCGTGCAGTTTCGCGCCTGCAAATTTCGCCAAGTTTGTGGCACTGAAAGATGTGACTCTTGCTTGGATTCCGTTGCAACTGGAATCGATTAGGACGCTGTTATCGACGTGCAAGTGGATCGAGAGTTTGAGCCTGAAGAAATGTTGGGATATTGAATCCTTTGATGTAAAGAAATTGGAACTGAAGAAGTTGGTGATTGATAGGTGCATAATTGGAACGGATTATATTGGTTTTGAGGCGCCAAATTTGAAGGTTTTCAAGTACTGTGGTTCAGTGCCGCCGGTGTCTGAAGTGAAGGTAGAAGCTGGTACCATAGAGGAGGCAGATCTTGATTTAAGCCCCATGGATGAGTTCTTTGAATGTGGCAACGAACTTCAGAATTTTCTTCAAGATTTCTTTGCGGTCAATGTTCTTACAGTTTGCAGCGTGATTCTTCAGGTACTTCGTATATGTGTGTTATTGCAACGGTTTCTTTGGTTTTGGGAATAGTAATAGTTAGAAATGGTAGACTGTAAGACTATATTTCATTACTAAATTTCTAGCTTTATATTTAAGTATATATACTAATACTAATATAGTAACTAAAACGTTTTTTATGTGGATCTTAAGAATTTCTGGAAGAGGTTGCCAGTGCCAACTTGCTTCAGAAGAAGCCTCAGGGAAGTGGAAATGAATGGGTTTATCGCCACAAGCGACCAACTCTATGCATGCTCCTATTTCATCAGTGCGGCTTCAATTTTGACGAAGCTCAGCATCAATGTTTTGAATAACAAGAATGATGACCCTAACACGGTGGAGATGCGTCGTATTTTAGCATCGCAATTGCTCCGTATTCCAAAGGCTTCAAGAGTTTTGGCCATAATAATTCGTTGACTGTTATTATGGTTGGGAGAAAACTCTTTGTTAATAGATAATAGAGATGCAGAGGTATGTATATGGTTAAGGAGTGCACTGATAAATATGTCTGTACAGTAAAATTTCCCCTAATACCTACTGATGAATTGTAGATGTATCCTATGAAATTTTAATATAATATTTGGTAATTTGTGTTGTGATAAATATAAATTGATGTCCATTTAATATATTGTGACTTTTTTTACAATGTTAGAAAAATTTTTTCGATACAAAAATTTAGTTTTTTAGTAAAGACTAAATTTTATGAAGTTTGAAAAATGAATATTTTATACACGTATAAATAGTAATAAAATCTGAAGTATATGACACAACGATAATAAAGCACTTTTTTCTTTTTTTTACATGCTACGATAATTATATAAACACTCTTCTCTTTTTTATATATACATTACTACATATTAGTAATATATATATGAATCATTTCTATTATATTAAGATATTAATTGTGGTGAACATTAATACTAGATTTATTTATTTACATCTTTTTATTTTATATTTATTTTTTTTTATTTATTTATTTTACAACACGCTATCAGCACGAGATTCTGATCAAAATTTAGGAAGACTCAGGTAATAAATTTTTATTATGTCAAATTAAAGCTCTCTTATCTCGAATTTAATACTCTTGATATATTTGAAAACAACTACTTATCGTGGATACTAGATGGCGAAAAAATGCATTTCAGAAAGATAAAGCCAAAGTTATGATCTTCTTTCGTCGTCACATTGACGGAAGATTGAAAAATGAATATTTCCCACTAAAACATTCTACAGATATGTGGAAAAACCTTGAAAAAAGGTATAATCATAATCATAAAAAAAATAATGATATTTCCTCAAACCCGATATAAGTGGACACACTTACGTCTACAGAATTTTATATCCATAAATGAATACACAATTCAGCAATGTTTCGAATTACCTCATGAATAAAATTATGTGGAAAAAAGATAAATTATAATGACATATTAGAAAAAAACTTTCTCGGCCTTTTATGACTCGAATGTGCTCCTGCAACAACAGTATCGAGAAAAAGAATTTAAAAAATATTCTGAGATAATTTTTTGTCTTCTTGTTGCTGAATGCAACAATGAGTTGCTTTTAAAAAATCATGAAGCACGCCCAGCTGGCGTCGCCCCATTTTCTAAAGCAAATGCAGTAAATCATTACTTCAAAAGAGATAAATGGCAAGGTTTTGATAATAAGAAAAATTATGGAAGGAAGAAAAATTATATTCACAAGAAAGGATCTCACCAGAAAGTGGGATAAAGAAAAAAATAATGGACAAAATAAACCAACAGTGGATAAATATTTCCATTGTGGTGGAAAGGGCCATTGGTCACGTATCTGTCGTACCCCAAGACACTTAGTTGATCTTTATTAAGCATCTTTGAAAAAGAATGACAAAGGAAAGGAAACAAATTTTGTTTCAAATGATGTTGCTAAAAATTACACTACTCATTATGAAGTATTTGATTTCTTTGAGGATCTTGAAGAAAATATTGGTCATTTGCTCAATGATGAAAAAGTCTAATATGTGGATTTGTTAAGTACTCATGTAAATAAATAATGTAAGAAACTTCTTGTTAAATTTTATTTTCTACGTGTTTGGATTTTAAATATAGATAAGTATTGTTTTAGTCCCTAACGTTGAGGGTCAGAATCAAAACCATCCCCAACATAATTTTTTATTTAGAATCATCCTTAACATTTTTTTTCGTATTAAAATTGTCTTTTTTAACTTTTTCTGGACAAAAATACCCTCCACTACTATCAGCACCTTTACTTCCACCGCCACCAGCACCTTTACCTCCACCACCAAGAAAAACAACATCAATGAAATCAACATAAATTCAACAAATCAAGGAATCGAAAATTCAACAAATCAACACAAATTCAACAAATTCAACAATCAAATCAACACACAACAACATTAAAATCAAAAAACAACAAATCAAAATCAGAAGTAGAGGCAGTCACAGAAGCAGAGAAAGCAAAGGCAGTCATAGAATCAGAAAACTTATCATGCTCCTTGTGCAATGGATGTCTCGAATGCTCCTTGATTTTATTTCTGATTAAAAGCAAGAAAGCAAAAACAGAAGCAGAATCGAGAATCAGGAAACAAAAAGCAAGAAGTAGAAGCAGTAGAAGCAAAAAGCAAGAAGCAGAAGCAAGAAAGCAAGAAGCAAAAGCAAGAAGCAAAATCAGAAAAGTAAGAAAGCAGAAGCAAGATGCAGAAGCAGAACCAAAAAGCAAGAAGCAAGAAGCAAAAAGAGAGGGGGCGAGGTGCAGATGAAACGCAAGGCGGCAAGGCGAGGTGCAGCAACAAGGTCAACGGCGGCAGTGGCTCGCGTCTCCTCTCTCCCTCACGATTCCCAACGGCGGAATAAAATTAAAAATTTTATTAAAAAGAACGATTTTAATACGAAAAAAATCGTTAAGGATGATTCTAAATAAAAAATTATGTTAGGGACAGTTTCGATTCTGACCCTCAATGTTAGGGACTAAAACAATACTTATCCCTTTTAAATATGATGTATATAAATAATGTTTAATAAAATAGTAATGTTTATATTTATGAATTTCAAAATTATTAAAATAATTTTACTGCACATATACTTTTATTCATTTTATTATTATTATTATTTGTTTTTGAAAAAAATGACAAGGACATATAATGAAGATATTTGCCTTGCGAATAGGTGCAAGTTCGCATACTATTCTCAAAAATAATATATATTTTTACACATCTTATACCAAAAGAAGAATATGTTAATACTATTATTGGCTCATGCAATATGATAGAAGGCTCTGGAAGAATTATAATTTTGTTTCCCAAATGAACAAAATTCATAATAAATAATGTACTATTGTCTACCAAGTCTCTAAAGAACTTGTTGAGTTTTAAAGATATTTGCCAAAATGGATATCATATTGAAACAATGAATGAGGAACATCATGAGTATTTATATATCACAACTCATGATTCAAATAAAAAGACTATATTAAAAAAGTTACGCTCACTTTCATCTGGGTTATATTATACTAAAATGAGTGCAATTGAATTACATGCCATTGTAAACCTGCAAAAGTTTACTAACCTACATGAATTTAAAATTTGGCATGATCGATTGGGTCATTCAGGAACAACTATGATGCGAAAAATTATTGAAAACTCCCATGAACATTCACTAAAGAACCAGAAGATTTTTAAATTTAGTAAATTTTGTTGTGCTGTATGTTCTCAAGGAAAGCTAACTTTAAGGCCATCACCAGTAAAGTTTAGATTTGAGTCTCCTAAATTCCTAGAAAGAAATCAAGGCGATATATGTGGACCTATTAATCCACCATGTGGATCTTTTAGATATTTTATGGTCCTAATAGATGCATATTTGAGATGGTCACATGTGTGCTTATTGTCTTCTCGCAACTTGGCGTTTACGAGATTACTTGCGCAAATTATTCGATTAAAAGCACATTTCCCAAAAAATCCAATCAAAGTAATTCTTCTTCACCCATGATCTTCAAAATCAATGAACAATTGATATCCAATAGATCCGCTCAAGTGATAATCTGGCAGATTTATTTACAAAATCACTTCCAAAATCCTCCTTTAAAAAATTGGTACATCAGATTGGGATGCGCCAATTTCAAGATATAAAATAATGTTGGCAAAGAGGGGAGACTATACTCTTTTTTCTTTGGTCAGGTTTTTCTCCCTAATAAATTTTTTTACAAGATTTTTAATGAGACAGTCCTCATCACAAATGATATTGTACTATTTTTTCTTTACTAAAATTTTTTTTCATTGGGATTTTCTTTAGTAAGATTTGAATGAGACATAATCCTAAATGGACATCCAACGAAAAATGTTGTGATAAATATGAATGGAAGCCCATTTAATACATTGTGACTTTCTTCACAATGTTGGGCGGCTAACTTTTTTTAATAGAAAAAATTAGTTCCTCAAAAAATACT
>NC_029787.2:131672029-131676454 GCF_000816755.2 Arachis ipaensis | reverse complement strand
TAATAATAAAAAACACGTGAATAATTAGTACACATAATCAAGGTGCACATACAAATAAAACTTTATTGAGGTTGAATAAAACTTGGCGAAGTAATAAAAATAATTTTTCTTAAATGGTTGATAAGAGTGATAAACTGATAATATAGAGTTGAGCATGTGGGAAATTAGATAAAATGGGGAATAAATATTTAATCCGGTTCTTGTCTATTTTTTAGAAGGATAAAGCGATTTTTGTCTAGAAAAAAAGTACTTTTTGATCTCTATCTTTATATTTCATGAGCCATGACGGTCCTTCTGTGCCTTTCGACATTAAAACCAAACAGAATAAATATACGTATCACTTAAAGGTAATAAGTTGGCTGTCAGGTGTCTATTAAATGTCAAGTTGTCAATTTAAAAATGGACAGAGGTCGATCTGCCTCTACCTCCCAAACAAAAACGCTATTATTTTAAGTGGGATGAGAGGTTCAAATGCTGCGCTCCTTCACTATATACTTTGAAAATGCATCAATGTGTTCGACTATAAACCCTAGGACGGCATGGTTGATAGTAAAGAACGTGGGTCGACATCAAATCGGTGAAGTGGGAGAGTTGAAAACGAATCAGGTTGGAGTTTGAAAGTTACTGGGAGTGTGGAATCAAGGTGGAAGAAAAAGAGGGTTGTCCCAGAATGTAATTGTAAAATTTATGCAATTTTGTTCATGTTCGAAACCGATATAAACCCAAATAGACTATTCTTTCGATGCTCATACTTTAAGGTAGGTTTATTAACAATTAAAATTTTGTTCACTTTGTTTTTCATTGATGCTCATATTTCAAGGTAGGTTTATCAAGAATTAAAATTATGTTCACTTTATTTTCTATTAGATTTATAATAAAAAATATTATTTTATAGACTCCAACACTTCATTGCAAATACTTTTGTTGGCTTGATGATTATGTTGCATCATTCAATGAGGATGTTGCAAATGAAGACTCTTTTATTCGGAGGTTTGAAGCTGAATCAGAATCATAAAGAAGGTCATTCTTTTGCAGATGATAACAAAGTTAGGAAGTTAGAGGAAAGATTAGTTGGCTTAAAAATTCATTTGAAGAAAATTAGATTGAATTTTAGTCAAATTAGATGCACTAGTGTTGGATGTGTTATGTTAGCATTTGTTGTTGGAATTGTAGTTGAAAACTTGTTTAGTGGTGTAGTTTAGAGAGATCAAATGTTGCTTGTGGAGTATTGTGAAACATGGTGATCATGGTTGTTAAGTTGTTTAGACTATGACATTTGTTGCTATTGATCACTTTTAATGCATGAATATAAATATAATTAAACTACTTTTTTTTATATGTTTGTTTATTCAATTTTAAAGAATGCAGTAGTATACATAATTTTGTAATAAAATAAGGCATTATAAATTTGTTGAATAAAGTAAGAAGCCATCGGCTGAAAGTTGAAATTTAACACATGATACCATAATAATAGAATAAGGGAATCATCATTACAGCCCTTACTAATATAGTTACTCAAAAGAGTATTCAATTAACTATACCCACTTAAAATGATAGCGTTTTTGTTTGGGAGGCAGGGAGAGATCGACTCCTGTCTATTTTTAAATTGACAGGTTGACACTTAATAGACACCTGACAGCCAATTCATCACACTTAAGTGACACATATACTTATTTCATTTGTTTTTAACGCCGAAAGGCATAGAAGGGCTGCCATGTCTTATGAAATATAGAAACAGGAGTCGGAACGTATTTTTTTTTAACAAGAATCGCGTTATCCTTCTTAAAAATGAATAGGGACTGGATTGAATATTTGCTCTAAAATAGGTGGAGTGATATGATATAAGGAGTAATTGAAAGCTTATCCAAAGAAAATGAGTTAGTGATGACCACCTAATTAAACCTTCAAAACCTTCCTATAAATATAACGATAATGCTAAGTAAAAAAGGGCTAAAATTTATGTTATTTAATATTTATTAATTGTCACAATAATTAATAAATATTAAATAAAACTGAGTTATGATTAATTTTTTTTGTTAACAAATATTTTCGTAAATCACTTTCTATATAATAATGGTCAAAAGCTACAAATTAAACAGATAGACCAATAAGAACGAAACGAACAATAATAATTAACGAATTACAATTAATTAACCAAATAATGAATAATCTTTGATCAACAATAACAATCTCTGCTGCTGCTGCTGCTGCAAGCTTATTCCCACTTCCACATGTGCATGTACCTTCAACAAAAATATTGAAAGGATGAATAATATTTAGTTATCATCTTCTTCACATCATGCTTAATAACAATGAGATAATAATATATGGGAAGTTCTATAATGGCATTAATTTTGGTGGTTAAAAATGGTATAAATTTGAATAACAAGTAAAATATTGACATATGGTAAAAAAATTAAATCTAAAATAAAAATGATTCTCTCTTTTGTAATTTTTTATGATTATTTTTATCAAAATAATTTTTTATAATTATTTTCATAATTATAAAAAATAATTTTAAAAAAATAACACCAAAATAATTTTAGATTTATTTTTTTATCATGTGTCAATATTTTATTTGTTGGTCAAATTTATACCACTCTTAGCCACCAAAACCAATATCACCATAGAACTTCCCATAATATATATACTTTAAGTACCTGTTTTGTTTCCTAGTGATCATGTGGGTTTTGTGGTCATCTTAGTCGTATAGGCCAAGTCTTCAGTTTTCGCTGCTCTGTTGTTGCTGCTGCTGCTGCCGCCGCCGCTGCGAGACTGCTGGTTGCTGCTGCGGGACTGCCGGGGTGGATCGCGCAGGGATATGACCTGGTCCACATTTTCGGGTTTAGTTTGTCGATTCATTGTGAGAAATGTAATGTAATGTAATTAGTAAAATGTTGTGATCAATGGACTAATTAAAACTGTATTTGTTTTTGTGTATTTGATCTGCCATTTCGTATTTATAGACGTTTTTGATGCATGCATGTGTACATTAGGGTACATTTACATGTATGATATATATGAGCGTGTCAACATTTGTAAACTTTGCATGAAATTTAACTTGTAAAAACATTATATTTTGATATTGTTGTATTCTTATATTAATTGTATAGTTCAAGTGCGTTGTTGGGAATTTTCCTTAGCTTTCTTGAGAAAACTAAAATAATTAAGGAAACTCATGGTAGCTAAGAGAGGCGTGTACGGTCATTACTTTTATTTTTTATTTTTTTGTTGAAAGAGATTACTGTTTCTTCATGCTGATGAGCATTGCATGAGAAATGCTACTGCATTTCGACGGAACTGCAGAGAAATGCATGGAATACACTTCTTTTTTTTTTTTATAAGAAACTCAATGACAATATATAATAACTGTAAAAGAAACGGTGGTGAGTAATTTGTACAAGAATTTCAGTGTCATTTGCACGAAAAATACAGTATGAAGATTAAGTACGAGAGGATCCACTCCCGTGCGCCTGCGTGTTTGAAGTTGGAAGGGCGAATTGTGAAGATATTTACAGTAACGTGTATGTAGAATGAGTAGTTGGACATGAATTAAAAAAGATAGATGAATAGTCAACATTATTTATTAAATTATGGAAAAGTATAGGTAAACAATGAAAATATTAAATAATGTAAATAATAGATATATCGGATGTTCATTTTACTAGTGTACGGATGGTTATTTTAATATTAAAATTTAGAGGATTAATTTGGAGGTATAGTGTGTTTTTATTTGATTGGTGATTGTTCATTTTGTTCAACAAAGTTATTGTCCCCCTAGCATTCCCCTTAAATTATTGCTATTGTTATATTTTCTTTGATTCTTCTATAATTCTGTTACTTATTTCTGGGGTCCGGCCCGGCCATATTAATAGTTAAATTGAAGCGGTATGCAGTCGGATCATAACAATAGAAAGTGTATTGCAGATTTTTTGACGGTGTATTGCAATGTAATTCTTCAACAATTTGACTGGGTATAGGTTTTTAGAAGATAATTTATCCCTTTTTAAAAAAAAAAAATTGCTGGTACAAATACAATATTTTATCATTTTTTTCAAATAAGACAAAAAAAATACTTGACAATAATATTTATTGACAGAAAAAAAATCGAGATATTCACTCCCCTTCGTTTCCTGCCTTGGCCTTGGACGGTGGCTGCCAATGCTTGGTTTAATCAAACCAGTGACTTGTATTATGTCTATTAATTCACTATTTTGTTTAAAAATAACAAAATATTATATAAATCTATATATAAACGATATTTTAGAAAAAATGGTACCATCAGGTGATAACTTTAAGAAACACAATCATTTAATATTTTTTTTATCATATAATCAATTTATCTTTTTAAACTCAATGAGTATAATCAACAGATTTATAATACTATTTTTTAATTAATATACTATTTAACTAATTTTTCTATTT
>NC_029787.2:131671006-131672004 GCF_000816755.2 Arachis ipaensis | reverse complement strand
ATTCATCGTTTATGCTTATTAACAATTAAAAATAACAACGAAATAAATTTTTTATTAATCGTGATGTCTATACATATTTTGACAATATGAATCAACGAATTTTTCTCTTGATAAAAATAAAAAAATCGTGTTTGTTGTTAATTCAATTTATTTATTTGACATCAATTCATTGATAAGAAACGAGTGGTGTAAAAAAAACGATTAAAAGTATAACATAGTCGATTAAACTGCACACTAGAATATAAATTTTTTCGTATTCAATAGATTGAAAATACAACACAATCAATTGAATTTTGTATGATAATATGGATTTTTTCTTATTCAATCGATTAAAAGTGTAACACAATCGATTGAATTGGGCAATTGAAAGTATAACACAATCAATTGAATTTTGCACGGAAATATAAATTTTTTTATTCAATTAATTAAAAGGATAACACAATCGATTGAATTGAGTATTGCGCTATATATTATGCCTTCCTTTTTTTGAACAGCCTTCTTTTTTTGAACAAAAGCTCCCATTTTTACATGACTTTTTTCTCTCTCTAAAACTAAAAAATTTCTCTCTTCATAGTATGTGTTATTATATCTTTAGAGACATGTGAATTAATATGTACAAATAAACGAAGTTTAAAAAACATTTTGTTAGCATTACTAATGTATTAATAACACGTACGATAAAAATTTTTGTCATTATCAAACTAGATGTCCGAGTGATAGATTGTGCGATCTCAACAGAAATTATCATTAGACACCAGTGTTCATTCTCTTAAATGAGAACATATATATAAACCATAAAATTGTAATATGAATGTTATATATATTGTTAAGGAAAAATTATATATACCAAAGAATAGACAAAAAAAAAAACTTACAAATTTTAAATTAGTAGTGGGTTGCATAAATTTATAATTTATAAATATAGTATTGCATCTTGTTTAAATCTATCTTGCTGGAGACATTTACCTACAAACACTAATAGACTTATATAACTGTTA
>NC_029787.2:131662219-131670753 GCF_000816755.2 Arachis ipaensis | reverse complement strand
TTGTTGGATCATCAAATTCCTTGCGCATAAAAACATGTGAAAGCTAAGATAAAATTAAAGAACTTTTGACAAATTCTTATTTAATAATTAATATGTTAAATTGAGGGAAAAAAAACCAAAAAGTTTTACTCAATGTCAAATAAACTATATCAAAATAATACATGTTAGTCACCAAAAAGAGTCCAGAGAGTCACCAAAAAAATAATACATGTTAAAACAATTTCATGACTCAAGAATCTACCAGACATAATGAATCCTTAGGGCTTATTTGATCTATTTTTATTTCTTTCTTTTATTTTTAATACTTTTAAATTTTATAATTTTGTGAAAAATGAAAATTTAAGAGATAATTTGGGATAATAGAAAGGAGTTCTTTACTGAAAAGTAAATGTTATAACTAAATTTTTAAAATAGTGTGAAAATTGTATATAATGTGCATATTTTTTTATTGTAAAAAAAATCTTAACTCTTTAACTATAACAAAAACCGAGAGGTATTTACTTTTACTATTTTTTTTAACGTAAAAATGCAAGGCATTTAACGCTAACGTTTGCATGAAAAAATAGTATCAGTTACAGAAAAAACCATATATAAACTAGGGATTTAAGTGAAAAATTACTGACTCGAAAAATTAACTCAAAAGAGAGAACTACCAAGCAATTATAAAGATTGTAGTCATAAAAACTTAATTACCCACAGCCATATCCCGAAGCCTAAATACGACGGGACTTGTAATAATTGTTGCACAAACACAAATTGACCGGGGTTTGAGAAAAACCAGAACCTGAGAACCATTTGATGAAATTATGCAAATAACATCGCCAAACTCCACCCAAATAATGTTTCGGGTTCCGTAGTTGTACAACCGCAATTTTGTCGCATACAAATTGGGAGAGCTACCTAATGGAAGAAAGTGAAGGCTACATCTATTCAGTGAAGTATTTGACTGCCATAATCAGCATTAAACTTTTCATATTTATGGGCATGCAGGTGAGCAGATGGCCTTGTGTTTTTCAATGCTGCTTCTATATCTTCATACCTGATTGGCCCAACTTTTGGCAACTCTGCAACACAATTAATGCGAATTGCAAATGTCAACATTGAAGGAACAGCACTACCAGGAGTAACCAGTGCATGTAGATTGTGCAAACTGACATACCTTCTTCCGGTACCACCTCTTGTCTCTGTTCAAGTTGAGACATTAGGCGTCTCAAAGGCTGCATCGCTGTCTCTTTGCAGAGTAACCGGATATCTGACCCTGAATATCCTTCGGTCCGCTCCACTAGCAAATCATAGGGGATCTCTTCCTCATCAGGCTGCGGAGGAAGGAGTTCCTCGAACATGGATCTTCTTGCTTCTGGTTCTGGGAGTGGTACAAGGATCTTTCCAATATGGTCAAAGGAAAACCATTAGAGAGGATAAATTGCATGATCAGACTGCTTAGGAGGTATCATGTGAATATGACTTGGACAAAGATATATTTTCTACCCTAAAAGGAAAGAACAGTCAGTGTGCTGATCAAAAGAGAGGATCTATGAAGTTGGTTACATTCTTGGTAATTCATGTGTGCCTCCCAAACATCTTAGGTTAATTTAAAAGAAGCCCAATTTATAGTGTGCTTCATGCATACTGAGCTTGCAAATGCAGCTCTACTTGGCTGGCAATGCATCTCCAGATGGAGTAAAATTAATATATTAACCAAGACAGAATGTCAATTTGTTTAAAGAATAAAATGTTCAAATTTTGGTAGTGAACAATGAACTATTATATGTTGAAAGGATACTCGCTTCTCAAGACGGCGGAGCATAGCTGCATCCAATTCCCAGGGAAGATTTGTTGCCGCCAAAACAAAAACAAGCTCATCAGTCTTGGCCAAACCGTCCATCTGCAATCTAATGCAAATGATCAATATTTGAGAGAGCACAACAGAATACACGTCACTTCATTGTAAATTGATAAAGGAGCTGTAAGGTGCTGCAAGGGAACTAAAGGAATTGTACGTTGTGTAGTATAAATACAGAACTATAAATACAGTGAGATAATGTGAGTGAAAATTTCAAGAGGTAGTGATCTGATCGGATCACGGGTTAGTGCAATATTCAGTTTCCTCAATAAGAGTAAAGTATTACCTATCTTTCTTAGTCCGGTAAAATAATGGTCAAATGAATCTCAGTCACACTAGCTAGTTAAAGGGTGAAATGAACAATAAAAAACATATTCAGTAAAATTTCCTCAAACTTAGTCCAGGTAATTGTCCCCACAACATATACAATGTGGATCCACCTCTATATAACAGTCATATTTTGGATGGTAAACACTCTCAACAGTACATTCTCTTTTTGCTGACCAGATATAGGAGGCAAGAAACAAGTCCAATATATGCAATAACTTCGAATTCTATCATAGTTGATTTTATCCAAGGACAGCTAACATATAAAGTGTTTTCAATACAAATCATGTTATTATCATTAAGCTGGTGATTATGAAATTATATTTAGTTTAAGAAGAAAGCATCACCTGTATGAGTAGTTCAGTTTTTAGTCGTCTACTTGCTTCATGTTCACTGCGTGCTTCACCGCGTTGACTAATGATTGCATCAATTTCATCAAGAAATATGGTTGAGGGGGCATGGTGTCTTGCAAGCTCAAATAACACCTTTATCAACTTCTCGGAATCACCTGCAATCTAGAATAAATTCTGTAAATGTGCATGCCCAGTTGCCCACTGTATTATAAACTAAACAGAGAAGAACAAGGAGCACTTTGAAAGCTCTTTCTCTTCCTTACAAGATGAAGGCAATTTAATCCAAACAAAGGAGGAATCTAGGCATTCAAATGAAGCAATGTCATCTAAAATACAAGAATAATTCTAGATCCTCCTAAGGAATTCTCCTAACAGTCCTCATAATTGCCAAACAAGGAAAAATATTTGAATGCTTTGAAAATGTATTTAGTAACTTCAAAAAAAAAGTATGTTCTAAAAAAAAACATTTTGCTTGTTTTAGAAGGATTATTTGGAGGACATTGCAAAGCTCATAACAAATACATCCACGCTCTTTCTTTCAATCCAAATCATCCCTAATATACCAAATGGCCATTTTGAGCTCCTGGCACTCTGAATATAATATATGATGTCAGTGCTTGTGTGTACATATTTGGCTAAGTAACAGAGGATGACAACAGTACCATGTCTTTTCTGAACCAAATAGGATATGAGATTAATTAACAAGATCCAGGCCACTTGTTGCATCATACTATTTCATCAACAATAGTTAGTTGCATCACCTTGTGGAAAAGATTAGTCTATCTTCTTGTTCGGGGAAACAGAATTGCAGTATTATTCTTTGCAACCAAAATATTTAAATCACTTTCTTGAGAAAATGAACACTGCAGACTTATAAGTTTTACATAAACGAAAATACAAAAGAAAAATAAGTACTTTGGAAACAAGGGGGAAAAAGAGTTATGAGTAACATGCCTCGCCATTTGCTGACAACAGATGATGCTGAAATATTAAAAAATGTAGTCTGGCACTCTGTTGCAACAGCCTTTGCAAGCATTGTCTGCATCATTCAAATTAAAGTTATATAACTTTCAACAATTTAAATAAAACATGGATATCCAGAAAAAGCTGTATTTTTATGTCGAAAGAATTTAGTTTAGTTTGAGAGTAAGATTTTATTTCACTGAAAAACAACAATCTCTTGCAATGTTAGTAGACATTGAGGATGAAATCCCTATACAATTTAGGGGAAATATTAATACAAACCTTTCCTGTCCCTGGTGGGCCAAAAAGGAGAATGCCTTTCCATGGAGATAACAGACCAGTAAAGTACCTAGACAAAATGAGAAAGATCAGTGTGACTACGAGAAGTTTTCACCTCATATGTCCAGTAAATGATCTACAACATCCATATTCAAGAGTATTTTAACATGCAATGAGACCAACCGTTATCAAGTTATATAACCAATATTAGGCAAAGTAAGTCTTAAATAGCGAAACCTACTTGGGATACTTAATTGGCATCACAACAGCCTCTTTTAGCAAAAGTTTGGCATTCCCTAACCCCTTGATGCTTTCCCACTTCACATTTGGACTCCCACGAATTATATCCCTGCCAATAGTATGATGTGGAATAATAAAGATAAAGATAAAACGAAAGAATCACACATGAAATCCTTGATCCAAGCACAATGTATCGGTTCCATATGACCATCAGTTGTATAAATGTTTGTGAAAGATTAGGAGAAAATTTACCTACTTAAGCTCTCTGCTAAAGCACGCATCTCTGCAGATTCAAAAGGTGGAAGCAAAGACTTTTGCCTGAAAATGTTCAGGATAATTAATTATCAGTAGTTTAGAGAATGAAAATTTTTTCAATCTACCATAACATCACTCAAAGTCAGAGCTTAGCAACAATCCAATTAATTTGCTGCTCAATTAATTACGGACAACAACCTACATGTTTGTGATACATAGGATTCCAATAAACTGCTCTAATTAGTGTAGAATACACCAGTGACATCTTTGTTAATAAGATTTAATGTTTCATTTTATAAATAACAGAAAAACTAGAAAGACTTCACACTACTATCAATTACCCAAGCAATCAATTTCAACCAATAATTCATAAAATAGATTCAAGCATTGAAAATGATGACTTCAACAATTATAAGAGATGCAATTAATATCCAATCATAACACGATTCACGACTCGAGCATGCCAATACCATTCCTTCTTTTTTTCTCTCTACACGATTAATCCATACAGAAAAATAGAAGTGCTGAATTCTTTTGGAAAATAATACAAAGTGATGAGTCAAAAAACCATACGGCCTTTCGTCCCCATGGTTTGGTGAAAAGCCATTTGTCTGCGCAGGATTCTGCCCCTGAAACACATAAAAATGAAGCACGGATGAGTCAAATTTGAAGCATTGATGAAGGGTTCACGTGAAAAATCTGATGTATCAGACATAGGAACCTGGCTCTGAAACTGCTCAAAGATTGTCATATCAGATGATCTTTTAGCTTGCAGATTGCCGTTGGATGCATGGTTCAATGAGTTTCCATTACCAACAGCTTTATCAGCAGCCTCACCATTCTCCACCACTTTCTTCCTCCCAAACATCGCATCATAATTCAATTTGAAGTCCTATAATAATAATAAATAAAAAAGACAAGAGAGAGAGAGAGAGAGAGAGAGAGAGAGATGAAAAATTGTAAAACCCTCGGCACAAATACACTATCCACCAGATCAAGATTCAAAAGCACAACCAACGAAATTTCAGACAGAAAATTACACAACAGACAGTAAATGCCTTCTCAAATAGAAATAAATTTTCCTAGAAAGTTTGCAAGCTAGTTAGAACACTAAACGACGGAAAATGGATCCAATCTAGTAGAACAGCTCAACTAGCACGACGAGAAAACGGAAGAAAAAAACAACCGATTAACAAAAACACATCAAACCGATCCTACTTCTACAACTGCATGACAATGCAATTGAAAGCATCGCAACAAATCGTCCGAGTAGGTTGATCGGGGGAAGTGCAGTCCAAGGGTTCGTAGCGCCAAAAAGGGAAAAAAGCAGCAAAATAAATTGAGAATTGCGCATGGTTTTAGCGTTGAAGATCTTCTGAGGAAACAAACAAACAGAGATGGAGAGAGAGAGACTGAGACCTGGAAGGACCAGCGAGTGGGCATTGGTTCATCGGCCATGTAAGAGAGAGAGAGTTGAAGCGAAAAGCGGTTTCTCTCTCTAGAAGTTCCGTGGCCAGCTACACCAAGAGTATAGTATGCAAAGCNTCTACTGAGTTGGAGATACTCAGTCACGTGCTGCCACCACGTCTCTACGCTCAAGCTAGTGTGAGAAAGTTAATAAAATAATAGGAAATGATAAATAGGTCTACAAATATTTAAATTTTTGAAGATTTAAAAATATATTTAAATTTGTAATTTTTTAAAAATCTAAACATATTGATTTTTCATGTTTATTTAGGTATGTCAGGGTCTATCATATTCAATGAAAAAATTAAATGTGACTCCACACGTGAGAGAATTTTTTAAATTAAATAAATTAGTCCCAGATCAATATGTTCAAATTTTAAAGAGGTTAGATATTTAAATGTATTTTTAAATTTCCAGGATCTTAGATGTTTATGGACCAAAAAGTCAAGAATCGATTTATCTTTTTTTCATAAAGTAAAAAAAAATAGATAGATTAATTATTCTTAAATTAAGATAATTAAATTTAAATATAATAAAAAATATATAATATTTATTTACTTATTAAATGGTTAAATAAAATATCTTAAAAGAAATAGTAATAGTGATAAAATAATAATAATATTAAGTGTGTGTTTGAATTGTGGTTTGTGAAACCGAAGTTTGAATGAAAGTAATTTTATAGAATTGATTTTAGAGTAAAGTATCGTTTTTGTCCCCAACATTTGGGGTAAGTCTTATTTATGTCCTTAACGTTTAAATCGTCATATTTGTATCCTTAACGTTTATAAAAGTGATTCAATGTTATCCTACTATCAATTATACTAACAAATCAGATTATATTTTTCAATTATTCTCACTTAGATGTATTCATTCTCAATTAGGTGGATGCGTTCGATTTTAATATTATACCCACTATTTGTGTTTAGATTCAATTATGTCCTTAGAAAAATGAATTATGTAAATGTTGTAGGAATTAGTTTCAACTTTTGATGAGCTATTTTTGGGAGTGGATCATCGATTCTATCCCAGACATTTGTATTCTAACTTCAAAAATAGATTTTTAAAACTCAAACTAAAACGCTCATGATGTGTAATTGACGGCAGGATAACATTGAATCACTTTTACAAACGTTAGGGATACAAATAGGATTTACCCCAAACGTTGGGGACAAAAACGATACTTTACTCTTGATTTTAAATAGAAGTAAATTTGTGCCAACATGATTTATGTTTGGCAATTCTATACTAAAATTGATTTTGATAAAATAAATATTATTTGGATAATATTAGTTAAAATTATTTTTAGATAAATAATTACTAAAAAGGACATGACATTAAATTATAATAGTATTTTTTTATACATGTTTAATTTTTTTATACTTTTTTCTTATATGTTTTTATATAGTATATTTTTAGTACTCTTAGTACTCTTTTTTAGTACGCTATAATTTTTTACTATTATTATTATTTATGGTTAATTTTTTGTTTAATATACTTTACCTAATGGGATCAATAAATCATATTATGAAAAGATAATAATAATATAATATACAAAAATCACAATTATAAGAGTGTATAATGTCAAATAAAAATTTAACAAAAAAATAAAAATAATAAATAATAGAAAAAAAGAGTTCATATAGAGAGAAATAATAAGAATTCCATAAATAATACAATAATATGTCTAAAGGATAAAATTGGTAAAGGAAAAAATAGATGTTTAGTGTAAATGGCTAAAAGCCCGTTAGTGAAACGCAGAAGTTAGAAATTGTTGCTTTTGGTAAACGTGGTTTTGACTACAAAATCACTTCTTGCCAAATCGAAAGTTAGCCAAATAAAAAATTGAAACTTTCAATAAGCATAAACGTACTTTTTCTCTTCAAACGAGTTTGCCAAACACACCTTAGGTCGTTACACTATACTTTTTTGTATTCAAGGTATTTATTTGCATTGAACACTCCTCAATTTTTAAATGACACCCACACTAACCTTAACTTTAATTTTGGCATTTTAATACCCTTAAAAAAAACTACTTACTTACCGGATCAGTCCATCCCACCCCAACCAAAGTCCATGGATTTGGTCAGGTTTTTAGTTTTGCGAGTCCAAAATCATATCCCACTCATGTAAAGAGAAATAATAAGAATTCTATAAATAATACAATAATATGTATAAAGAATAAAGTTGGTAAAAGAAAAATAAATGTTAAATATCAATAGCAAAAGTTCTTTAGTGCAATGCAAAAATTAAAAATAATTACTTATTGTAAACATAATTTTGTTTACAAAATTACTTCTACATTTATATAAAAAAAATTATTCAAACTAAAAATTAAAACTTTCAAAAGGTTGTAACGTTTTTTTTTTTTCTTCCAACATATTTATCAAACATACCCTAATTGATTAGAGACTTAGAGCTACTGTGTGGTCTAAAATAAAACTGGTCTAAATGGCAGTATGTTGCTAAGGTTTGGTGTAAATTAATTGGGCCAAAATGCCAGAATGGATTGTCGGTCCTACACATGTTTAATAAACAATTAATTCATTTAATTGATGTATATAATTTAACAAATGAAACGTGTGAATAAAAAAGGAAAAATAAGGCACTCCTGTAGGGGTGGCAACGGGGCGGGTAGGGGTCGGTTTTTGTTCTATCCGACTCCGCTCTACCCTATAAAAAACTCGCATCAAATCCGTCCCATTCTATCTGTGGGTTGTAAAATATTAAACCCTAATTCACTCCTGTGGGTATCCGCTCCTGCGGATATCCGCTCCTGCGGATATCCGCTCCTGCGGATATCCGCTCCG
>NC_029787.2:131657935-131662040 GCF_000816755.2 Arachis ipaensis | reverse complement strand
GACCCATTAAAATCCGTCCCCGTGCGGAGTCGAATAATTATCTGCCCTAAGCGGATAAGGACGGGATGGGTACCCGCGAGTTCGGGTAGTATTGCCACCCCTACACTCCAGTCCACTCTATATAGGCCAATTCAATGATTCACAGCTTCTAAAATTTATAGGAATTTTGTGACAAAAAATGCAGAGTTAATGAAACTCAGCAAGGGGTTGAAATCCACCAACCAAATGCATGAGGAAGAGGGATTGATGGCGCATCAGATTTGATTACCTGGATGACATTGACTCCAACACCGCTGCTGCATCCAATGTCCAAGCGGGGCGGGTTGGTTGACCAGCTACATTTCCCAAATAGGGAATTCTCCCAATACACATTTACAATTGATCAACCAATTGAATCTTTCAACTTTTATTTTTATCGGTTAAATAGTTGGTCTTATGTTTTTTAATTTTGGAAAATTCATGTTTCTTGTTTGTTTGGAGATAATCCCCCGTCCCATATAATAATTAATTCCTCATTTACATAAATTAATTCATAATGAATCTAAATTTTATTTAAAATTTACTGTTGGCTAATAAATTAGTTTCTACTAATTCAAATTGAATAACACTTAAAGAGTTCTGTTTATTACTTAGCATTTGTCATATTTGAATCTGGATATAGCATATTAAGAAACATATAATTTGTCACTTTAATTAAAATTTTAACTGTTAACCTAAATTAATTTAATCTGTATTGATTTAAGGGACGAGTGAGTTGACTATTCAACCTTCTTAAGTTAATTTTTTTGTTAACCCAATTTTGTTTACTTGGTTTTTTTTTTTTTGGGTCTTGTTGATCTACTTGCTTGATTTCTATATATGGGGCTCTTTAACATGGGTTTATCCGTCCAAGAAAAGAAAAAAGTTTTCGATCGGCCTTAGAGTCCTTTATAGCCCAAATTATGAGGAGAAAACGACCATGACCAAAAAATGCAAAAGTACATTTCGCTCAGTCCACCTGTGAATAAACATAAACTATGATGAGAAAAGAAACTGGAGCCATATATATCCCAAAAAATAAAAAAGAAAATGGTGCAACCACAGAGAATGGTTTAAAATTACTTTAGTAGGTCCGTTAATTTAATCATGGAATAGTTTGCCTAGCTTGTAAGGATTCAATCGCTAATTCTTGCGTGATTAGCCATAACTATTAACCGAAGATTTGAGCGACAAAAGAGGATTGAGTCATATTATATCACGAATAATTTCATAACCAATATGTAATTGTTTGGCTTGATTTTGGTTTATTTTTTTTATAAATGGATCCATCAATTTTATATTCTATATCTTAATTCAAAGAATATATACGATTCTTCTTAAAAAAATGAGTAACTCAAAATTTATTGATTGTAGTGTAATAACTTTACAAGCGATAAAATTATATAAATATAAATGAATCAAAACTATCTAAACAAAACGCTATACTAAAAAAACTTGAAGAATGCCATTAAAATATTCTTAAATAAAGATGTTAATAAATGAACAAAAAACTAAACAAAAAAAAAAACAGTAAACAAAGAAGGGAATTGAAAACAAGGCAAATATAAACAAATGAAAAAAAAGGCAATGCCATAAAGAAAATAATAAAATAAATTGACTTCAAATATTTACATATATTGACATTCTATGATTTTTTTTTCTTTTTGCATTAGTATGACTGAAAATTTATAGAAATTTAGTGTAATTTGAAATGTTGAATAAAAGTCTTTTTAAATTTTTTTGATTTTCCTATTTATAGAGAAGAAATTTATACTGTATTTGAGTAGTTATTTATCTTTTACCTATGTTCATGTATTATTTATTTTCTGAGTTTAATTACCCACGTTTTTATTATATCTTGATGGTCAAGTAATAATTTTCACATTCATCTGTATTAATTAAGAATCAATTCTATTTCTCAG
Source organism: Arachis ipaensis (assembly GCF_000816755.2). NCBI lineage: Eukaryota > Viridiplantae > Streptophyta > Magnoliopsida > Fabales > Fabaceae > Arachis > Arachis ipaensis. The sequence continues at coordinate 131,660,100 of NC_029787.2, read as the reverse complement.
GTATTATTTATATTTTACTAGTTCAACTCATTAAAACTCTCCCTTTCGATTTTGACTATACTCTTGGACCAAAATTTGTGTTATCAACTACTTATTATAGTAGAAGTAATTACGCTGTGTTGAATTTTTTGTGCTAACAACAACTAATATATTAAAAAAAAAAAATCATTCAATCAAATATTTTTTTAATAAAATAAAGTAAAATTAATAATCATATTAGTAACACAAACTTTTTCTTTTGAAATGCGTAGCGATGAGAAGGTGCAAATTAAAGGGTCCGATGAAATCTTTAGTTGATTATACACTCAAAGCAAGAGAAGAAGCTAGCTAGGATACATCACAAAAACAGTAGAACTCTGACCAAAAAATGTTACATCTAAAATTCTAAATTATTACGCTAGGGTCCTTATTGACGGTTACCTAATTACGAAACTAGACGTCTAGACCCATAAAAAAGAAAAAAACATATAATGGCTTTAAAAAAAATGACACTAAGCAAGGTGATGAGAGCCAAGCTGCTGATTTTGGAAGTTAGTTAGAGAATGAAAATGACATGGCATTGAGTTAGTTACAATTTTTCTGTTAAGAAGTCAAGTGATGGTACTAGAAAGATAAAAAAATCATAAGTTATCTTATTTAATATTTATTAATTATTATAATATTAACGAGTTCTACAAGGTAGATAATAAAGAGTGTGAACAACTAAGGCTGGAAGTGAGCTGAGCTGAGCCGAGCTAGACCAAGCTCAAGCTCGGCTCACGAAAATTGAGCTTGAGCTTATTTTCTTAAGTTCAAGCTCGACTCACCAAAAGCTCACGAGCTTGCTCGAGCTCACGAGCTGGCTCAAATAAGAGAAACATAGATACATAATCTATAATTTTATATCAATAAATTATAACTTATATATTTTTAAAAATATTTGAAAAGATCAATTTTATATATTGTTTATCTATCAATAAATTATAAATTTTTTATTTATGTCCTATATTAAAATTATATGTAAAAAATAAATATAAATATTAAATAATTAAGATTGTTATATATATATAATCGAGCCAGCTCACGAGCTAATGAGCTGAGCTTATCCAAGCTCAAGCTCGGCTCATTTAATTTATGAGCTCAATTTCAGGCTCAAGCTTAGCTCACCAGCTCACGAGCTTAGCTTATCGAGCTGTTAACGAGTCGAGCTCGAGCTGGCTCATGAGCTGGCTTGACTCACTTCCAGCCCTATGAACAACGTAAGCAATGAGCTCCATTCCAAGTCCATTAAAACTAAAAAATATTTAACTCCATTTATCTATCATAACTCTAGTTTCTCACCTTCCACCTTTTTCTCATTTTACTGCAGTTGTTTCACTCTTCATTTTCTGTCGCACGTCACTAATGCACCTCACCGCCATCGCCATCGTTTGAAGAAGCAACGCACCGTATTGCTACTACACCTTCTCCCCTGTGTCGCGCCACCCTTGTGTTCCCTGCAACCGACACCGCCGATGCACCTTATTTTTTCCCTGCGTCGCACCCCCTACTCTCGACGCTGCCGCTGCACCTTCTTCTTCTATGCATCACGCCGCCCCTGTTCTCTCTACAAGCGACGCTGTCGCTGCGCGCCTTCTTCTCCCCTTCGTGACGTCGCACCGTCGCCGAGCTAGAGAACTTGTTTTGCCGCTTCTCTAACGCTGCATCTCTGTCCTTGCTTCCACACCGTTGTGTATGTCGTGTTTTCGCCACTTCCATCACGTGCCGCTTTGTTTCGTTCACCTAAATGGTATGACCCAAATAAATATCCACATCTTAGTGAAAAAAACCATTCGCATACATAGTAAAATGAACATCATGCGGAGCATGATCATGCAGAATCAAGCAAATCAAGTAAAATATCAACGGTATACCCAAATAAACATCTAATTTAAATGAAAAGAACCTTCTGCATATATAGTAAAATAAACACCCGACTTAGTTGATAAGAAATAAGTAACGAGACAGCAGTTACGGGGCACAAGAGTCGCAATACAACAGCAGCGGTGACACAAGATTGCGAGAGAGTAGTTCCGACAAAAATAAAAGATTCAAAATTGTGATTAGACCTAATAAATTCAAATTTTGATTTTTAAAATTAAAATTAACTTTTTTTTAATTTATTGTTTATATTATTCAAAAAATAT
>NC_029787.2:131656907-131657799 GCF_000816755.2 Arachis ipaensis | reverse complement strand
TCGAATGAATTTTAATTTTTAACATTTCAAACAAACTCTAAACTTAGAAGAATCAGAAATGATCAACAAATCGTAAAGTATGACCCTACTACTATGCGTGTCATCTTAGAAATTGAGAACAAAATTATTCGAAAGCACACAATGATGCATTGGCATTATGCCATTGTATAATAGTTGTTATTATTTGCACATAGTCCAGTTTTTCCGTACGGACATGGATGGAAGTTCAATGAATTTGGCAAGCAAAATATAGATAGCAGCATATGATGTTTATTTTCAAATAAAGATGAACTCACTTTAATTATTGTGCATTAAGTATGATCGCATGTGCATAACTGCATAAGGTACGTCAAATTTGGACCCTTGAAAGCAAAAACTCATCAAATACATTACATTACATGCATGCATGTGCATGTCTTTGAAGAGAACAAACAAACAGAAAGAAAAAATCACCGACCATTATTGTACTTATTGATGAACTTAATAAACATGGCGCCCACAAGTTTGTGCTGTAGTTGAAAAACTAAAATTTTAGATTATAATTACAACCATGCATGATATATATTGTGATTAAGTTGCACTAGTATTTGCAGTAAGCACATGTTTGGTAACAAAAAAAATTAAATAAAAATATTTAAAATTTATTTTATTTAGTATTTATTAATTATCGTAATAATTAATAATAAATATTAAATAAAATAAATTTTGATTTTTTTTCTTTCTAATATTACTTATTGATGAATTAATAAACATGGCGCCCACAAGTTTGTGCTGTAGTTGAAAAACTAAAATTTTAGATTATAATTACAACCATGCATGATATATATTGTGATTAAGTTGCACTAGTATTTGCAGTAAGCACATGTTTGGTAACAAAAAAAACAAAAAAAAT
>NC_029787.2:131653315-131654036 GCF_000816755.2 Arachis ipaensis | reverse complement strand
CTACATTCTTAATTTCAATTAAAAAATATGAAAAAGGACCGAAGCTAATATATATAGGATTTGAATTCTCTAAAGTGTGAATTTTACTTTAAAGAATAAAATGTGATCTCTCACCATTTATTTTATAGGTAGGATAAAAAATAAATATAAAAAAAAAATCATTCAAAGGTAGAAGATCACACTTTATCCTCTAAAGTACAAATTTAAAATTTAGAGAATCCAAATTTATTTGAGCTTGATTGCAACTTGGGAAGCTTAACGCCCAATCCGACGTAATAATAATATTATGGAAAAGTATAGGGTACAAATATATTATCTGCCAACTTCTGCCAACTCTTATTTATAATTGTGTTTCATGGAAGTGTGTTCGTGGATGTATCTAATAATTAATATATTTTAAATACATATATAAAGAGACACATCCATAAAATATATCTATAAAGACACGTCTATTAAACACAGCTATAAAAAAGATATTTTTATTAGACACATCTACGAACATACTTCTATGAAACACAATTATAAATAAGAGTTGGCAGAAGTTGGCAGATATGCTGTTGGTAACGTAACGGAACCGTAATATTATATATGCTTGACAGACTAAATTTTTGTAATAGTTCTTGAAATTTACAATTTTTATTGTTTTAGTCTTTTAAATTTAAAATTTATTATATTAATTATCGAAATTCAATTTCAAATGTTATATTAGTTACTTGACTTT
>NC_029787.2:131650674-131652403 GCF_000816755.2 Arachis ipaensis | reverse complement strand
AATAATTTGTATATTATATAAATATTTTTTTTATCTTTTTATTTTTGTCTTATTTAAGCATTAAACAAAACAGTGGCATTTAATTATGTGTCCAACCTGTTAAGTCACAGTTCAGTACTTTATTTATTGATTCAACGCTAAAAAAATTTCAAAAATTAATATAGTATTTGAATCTCAAAAATTAATATAATAATTTTTGAATTTAAGAGACTAAAATAATAAAAATTGTGAATAAAAAAGATTATTTTAAAGATTTACTCAATCTGCCATTATATTTAATTTCATCATTTGAGATTAGATTATTATTTCTCAAAGAGGCTGAGCCTATTATCAGCAAGCCTTGACTTGTATGCAGCATTCTTGTATTCCAACCATGTGAATTCCTTGTAAAGGCTCTCTTCGTCTTTCGACATGAGTGATTTCAATGGTGCTATCTTTTCACTTAATGCTGCTCCTCCAAAATATATCATTGACATCCTTGACTGCTTTGACTCTGCCAATACCCTGTGCTTTACACTTTTAAACCTTCTATTGGTCATTACCTTCACGTGTGCAAAACCAAATTAGATAAAACCAAATAGAAAAATATATTTTACAAAAAAAGATAAAGTATATTTTTTATTTTTAATATTTGCGTTTTTTTTAAATATTCTTAATATTTAATTTTATTTTTTATTTTAGATTTATTTAATTTTATTTTTAACTTTTTTTATTTGTATTAAAACAACTCTAAAATTTGTTAATTTTGCCTCTATAACATTTGAAGTTAATGTTTAAGAATAATTTTAACATAAATCAAAAACGATAAAAACAAAATTAAATACAACTAAACATTAAAAATATTTTTTTTAAAAATTACAAACGTTAAAAATCAAAAATATATTTTATCCTTTAAAAAAATTTGGGAGAAAATAATAAAAGACTAATTAACTACTAACTAGTAAAATGAATCAAATATTGGAATGTCATTTTCTTAACTATGCAATATAATAGTAAGGATATATGATTTTTTTTTTTTTTCGGACACATAGGTACATACACCCCTTAAACAAGGACATCAGTCGCTGGCAGATTATGAGGAACAAGCTTGAGACATGATTCCTGTTCTTCCCTTGAGAATGTAGGGTATTATTTGGTCTAAAATGATATCTATATTCTTTTTTTATGAGATTACAATCACTTATTTTTCTTTGATATTGAATGTGATGTGGAGTCTATATATATAATGCTATTGGCTAACGTGCCTTTAGCATGGTACTTAATTTGTTAAAAAAATTAAATTGGTAATATTTAATGAATTCTAAACATTTAATTTTTTATTTTAAAAGGTAAGTTAGATAAATTAAGCACAAAACAAAAGGTACTATAGAATTAGACATATATAATATAAGATAAAATATTATTTTAGTTTTCAATATTTTAGTTAAGTTTTAATTTTGATTTTAATGTTTAAAACGTTATTTTTTTGTTTCTTGGTCAAAATTATTTTTTTCAAAAAAAATTATTTTTTCTATTACAGTTTTTGGTGCTACTTGAAGGAAATCATAATAGAATAGTAATTTTGGATTAAAAATTTTTAATTTATTTTGACTTAAATAATTAAAATAAGACAAAATAAGACATTTAAAATGAAATGAGATGTTTTAAATATTAGGAATAAAATGAGGATTTAATTCAAATGTTAAAAATTAAAATAATACTTTATTCTATAATCTATATATTATATAGT
>NC_029787.2:131648240-131650156 GCF_000816755.2 Arachis ipaensis | reverse complement strand
ATTAATTTTTGTAGTTGATTTTGATGTACACGTAACATAGTTGAAAAAATTAGGGTAATGGATTCTCTCAAATTTTTTTAACAATTGAGGGAGTAAAGTGTGATCTCTCACCATTAGTTTTATATGTGGGACTAAGAATAAATATGAGAGAGAGAGTAATAAAGGGTTAAAGATCACACTTTACACTCTCAAATTTTGTTAACAATTGAGATGATTCATTCCCAAAAATTAGACACTCCTAACTATTTTGTCCCTTAAAGAAGAATGATCATGTTATGTATACACAAAAATTAGCTACTAAATCAGTCACTAATATAAAATATATATTAGAATATAAATACATATTAAAAATAAATTAAATCACATATATATTTATATACAAATATATTAGTGACTGATTTTAGTGTGCGAATAACATTTTTGAAAGGTTTTGCTAGGTAGACAATGACTTTTGTAAACAATATGAACAATGGGCTTTAAAATTGACCCAATAAAATAAAAAATCACTTCACCTCAAATTACTTCCTAAACCTTAATATTAGGATAACTATCTGCACATCTAGTAAATAATAAATTAAACATCCAACCATTATTAACTATGTACGAATAAATCAAATTAAAAGAAATAAACATCTAATTAAAAATCTGCATACCTATTAAATTGAATATCTAATAAATACATTATTGATATTATTTAGTATTTTTTTTATTTACCTATGCTTTTCCTTTTTGAAACAAAGAAAAGAGTAACACTAAGATAGTAAGATGAAGGAAAGAAAGAGTGAATGGGTACCTGCAAGGAGTCACCAACATTGATGAAAAAGGAAGTAGGATCAGGTGGTATAGAAACCCAACTGCCATCGTTAAGACATATCTGAAGCCCCGATTCGTTGTTCGATCGAAGCACTGATATTATCTGTGGGTCTGTGTGCTCCCCAAACCCAATCAACATTTTCCCATCCTCCTCTGCCGCCACCGGCGGATAGTGGTTCAACCTAAAGCACGAATCACTCCTCTCGTCCCCAACCACCCTACTCAGCGCATTCCTCTCCCCAATCCCCAGTCCCTCTGCCATTACCTCCAGCACCTCGCAGCACATCTTCTTCATCGCCACCATGTACTCTTCCAACGCGCATCTTCAACAACAAAATTATTTGAGTCTATTTTATTATAAAAAGAAAAAATCTAGGTGCCAGCACCCTGGTTAGCATGTAACCAGCAAAAGAAGAGTGAATAATCTCACACCATTAGATGAAATCTCATATCATTGAAAATATCATTAATGACTACTTCCTAGCTACAAATCACAAAACTTGCTGCCCCTAACATTTCTCTTATAAAAAATATGGAATGCGTCATGAAATTATTATATAATAAATGATTGTATATCTAACATGAATCATGGAACCTGAAGAGTACGGGTAACTGGTGGAGAATGAGGAGGGAGTTAGGGGAGAGGAGGAGGTACTCGACCCGGCCGACGTCCCCGTTGGAGCCAATTCGGCTGCTGCCGTAGCCGAAAGGGTCGTGAGGCGGGGCAGCCATGTGTTTGAGAGACTGCGGGTGGTTGAAGAAGTTAAGGGCATGGTTTTCGAGGTTGGAGATGAGGTCGAATGAAACGCCATGGTTGATGAGCTTGAAGAAGCCATAGTCCTGGCAGGCCTTGACCATTATTGTCTTGGCCTCCGGGTGGAAGAGGTCCACCTCAGGGGTGCCGGAAAAGATGGTTGGAGGAGTAGTTTTGCATGGCTTGATGGGGACAAAGCGGTTTAATGCGCTTGTGTGGGACACAACGTTAACAACCATGGTGTTCTTTCTTGTTCAATTCCTTGCAATACTAGACGAGAATCAATCACAATTTATACTCTCTTCTCTTTCTTTTTATATAAAAACTTCAAAAATCATCCGAATTTATT
>NC_029787.2:131644421-131646076 GCF_000816755.2 Arachis ipaensis | reverse complement strand
TAATTCTCTGGTAAGTCTCTTATATTATTATATCAGTAGAGTCGTACGAACTTTTTGAACCTTTTTTAGTGTTATTTCTGTGCCTCTCGCATTAGTCAACTCATCAATATGGTTCAAATGTTAATAGTATTTGCAATAAGATGAAAATACAGGACTTCACGTGAAGTTGATAATTGAGAGCCGTTAGACATGTGAAGTTGATAGCTGAGATCCGTTAGATAATTTGTCTAACGGCTCTTAGCTATCAACTTCATGTGAAGTTGACTGCATCTGAATTTTCATCTTGTAATAATGATACAAAAATAAAAAAACTATATTTGTTATTTTAATTCTATTATTAGTCATGGGTGAGACTTTTGTTCAATTTCCACGCATATGTTTTCTTATTAGCTATGTAATGTGAGTTAAAGAAAAGGTTTTGGCCCAGGTCAATTTTCCGAAGGGTTATTAAGGCAATACATTTTCTGTCTAAGATGTTCAATCAAGCATGTAGTTATGAGAAAGTATAGAAATAACGTTTTTTTTTTAAACAACATAATAAGTTAAAAAAAAGGTTAATTTTAATTTTAAAATTTAAATTTTGAATTAATTAAATTTATTCATAAGTCTGAGATGTAATTCATTATTTCCAATTTCCGATGTCTATCTAATAGAATTGTGAACAATAGACCACAGAAGGTAAAAAAAAAAAAGGTTATTTTAGATGATCAATTATTTTTTGAACAATATGAACAACCAACAATAAAATAAAAACACACTACATTTCTAAATTATCCACCTAAATTTTAATATTAGAATAACCATCTACACACCTAGTAAAATGAACATCCGATATATCCATTATTCACATTATTTAGTATTTTCATTGTCTACCTATACTTTAAAAAAAAAAAACAATCTACCCCTAATTACTCTTTTAAAAATTTTATTTTTATTTTTTACACTTTAACCCTTTTTTATTTCATTGTTTAGGTTGTTTAACATGATCATTATTCCTCTATACTTTCTCCTCACTTGTTTTTGTGGTTGGGTTAAACTCATTTAGTTTTAACTCTAGTAATTTTTTTTTTAAGAGACAACTGTGTTAACTAAAAGAGGGTAACAATTAACAAACATGAATTTGATGTGAGGTAGTTCCGAGCCAATTTGTAGTTGACTTAGAAAAAAAAAAGAGTAAATTATTAGGGTCACTATCCTAAATCTTTATGGGTGATATTGTTGTCTAAGATTTCATGTGACTACCCTGACGGAAGGTTGCTATCACAAGGAAGCACCAATAACATGCGGATTCAATGACAACCTTTTGGGCATATATATAGGGCAAGAATGCATAGAGTTGGGAGGGGCCATTTAAATTATAGAGCTTCCTCAACAAATAAAAGCATCTACCCTTACCCTAACAGATTATATCAGGCCATGAGTATCACTGTCAATGAAAAATCTTCACTGATATTTAATTATGGGTAAATATTTTATCGATAGTGTTAGAAAGACAAAAAAAACTGTCAGAACTTGCCTTATTTAGCATGTATTAATTATCTATTTTTGACTAATTTTTTTTGTTACTAAATATTTTCGATACTTTATCTTGTTTCTGATTATTTTTTTGAGACATAATACACTTTAATCATTTTTTAACTTTAGTACATCAGACT
>NC_029787.2:131642759-131643071 GCF_000816755.2 Arachis ipaensis | reverse complement strand
ACAGGATTACTTGACATGTCAGCAGCAATCTTTTATCATCTAATAGTAGGAGTCGATCCATCATTTTTTTTAATGGGTGAGGCCTGATTAAGGTTTAAGAATGATTAAGATACGTTATGTCTTATGGGCCGGATAGAGTATTTACCCTTTAATTATTTATGTAACGTTAGATATTAATATCAACCTATACTAAAATTAGCTATCAAAATTAGTTTCTAATATAAAATATATATTGAATATAAAATACATATTAAAAATGAATTAAACAACACATATATTTATACATAAATATATGATGATTGATTTTAATTA
>NC_029787.2:131638247-131642743 GCF_000816755.2 Arachis ipaensis | reverse complement strand
AATTTTAGTGTATAAATATTATTTTTGTATTGATATTTAACGAATATCTAATTTAATTTCTTTCTATTTTTAATGATAAAACATTCATTGATTATTTGCTTTTTAAAAATATCGATTTTTTTCAAGACACGTTGTTTAAGCGACCAGAAAATTTATACTATTTTCAAAAATATATATTATTCAAAACTGAGTGAGCTTAACTCAATTTCAGAAACTAAATTGAAAATAAAAAAAAGTTGTGAGCATAAGAAAGGTTAGGAATATATAGCCATAAATTTTATACATACGAAATGAATGACTAATTGTATGTATGTGTATAGAAGTCGAGTAATGTGATGTAGACACATACATCCTTTATTAAGTGCACGTTTCTATCACAAATTCCATTATGAGTAAAACTAAGTGCTCTCTTTTGAACTTAACATTCATGCACTTCGATAGTTAGTGTCCCGTCAGATATACATGCTTGATTATAACTGATATGGAAAGTTATGTAAGAAAAGAAGTAATAATGTAGCTTCATAAATAATGATAAAGTTTTGAAAGATCCATTTCATCATGGTGCTTGTGAGAACCTGCTTAGCTTTCACACTTTGACTCCTGCTTTCCATTCGTTTTCATATGTTGTTTACATTATTTCCTTCTTCTTTTTTTTTAGAAACATTCCAACGGGTAAAAAGTAATCACAACTTTTGTGTCTAGCTAGATACAGCAATTTTATTCAATAAATATAATCTAACAAAAAGAAAATACCGAAGAAGTAAAAAGTGACTTGTATGTCATTATAGAGATTATTATATAATAAATGGATTTCTAGCTTGGTCATTCATTCAGCCATGTTCAGTTATGTTCATTTATGACTTTTGAATTTTGATATATCATAATAAATTAAGTTGAGGGATTATTTATCGATAATGCTAGAGAGTAAAAAAAAAAACGCCAGAACTTCTTTTATTTAACATTCATTAATTGTCGCAACAATTAATGAATACTAAATAAGGCAAGTTATAGCTGTTTTTACCTAATTTTCTTTAGATACCAAATATTTTCGATATATAAATATATTTGCATAAAAACTAAGTCATAGTAAATGTATCAATAATGTGCCATTTCAATTATTAGGGTTTAGGGTGTAGTTTATACAAAGAAACATGTATTGATTATGTTATTCGTTCTCATCATATTGCTTGACTGATATAGTTAATATAATATGATTTTGAAAGGTAATCTGTTTGGGAATTGAGGTATTATAAATGAGAATTTAGATTTATACAATGAGAAAGTTAATAAAGTAGTAAAGTAAAGATTAATTACTATTGATTTTATAATTTTTATGAAATATACGTTTCATTATCTTAATTTAAAAATAATTAACTCTTCGTTTTATTATTTTACTAATTTTCTCAGTTTAAAAAATTCTGATCCTATAAATGAAAAGAATGAAATAGAATAATAAGTAAATAGCTAATATCTTTTTATTCAAGTAAAGCTCAAGATAAGTTCCAAGTAAAATCAAACCATATATTTAATATATGTTGGTCACATAATTTTAAGTAAAAGATTGTATTTTAGCTAATAGCTAGTAGTTATAACTTTTGATTCAGGGGTAAATTATTAATCCAACATCATAACCAAAGTCATTATCAGAAAATAAAGAAGTGCGTGCATAGCTAATAGCCATGGGATCGAGTTGCCTAGGATCTGATCTTGATAAGAACGCTTAGCTTGTTCAAAAATAATCATGGACAGATCGGAGTACAATAATATAATGATGACTTAAATATGGCTATGGCAATACCAACGAAATATTTGGCATGGTCCCTAGAAATATGCTTCAACATGAAATCTAAGGTAATAATTAATAAAAATGACTATGGATCTAATTAAGTTCCCCAAAAACATTAACAAAAATATATTAAACAATATATATATTGATTCTGTTATAAAATAACTCATTTCAAAAGTTTAAATTAATAGGAATTTTTTTTGGGTTTGAATTTGTTTAATTTTTTGCATAAGCCTTCTTTTTTTTCTTTTATTTGCCTTATGTTATTAGATCAAATTCTTGACCTTTTGAATACAGATATATGATACCATGTCATAAAACTACTTAGAATTCATTTGAGAAGTAGCAAAAAAAATTATTTTTTTAACATTTGGATTATAAAAAGTTATATTAAGCATATTTGATACCACTTTTGAGAAATATTTTTAATTTTATGAAAAGTTAATGAACTTTTGAAGAAATAAAAAAATTGACCTCTTCCTTCTCAGAAGTTATTTCATCATTCATATTAAAAAAAAATTGACTTCAAAATAAAAGAGAACATTGTGCTACTTTCATTTTTGGCTCATGAAAAATATTTTCCTATTTATGCTGAAAATATTGACACTGTATCATTATTTTTACGCAATGTTTCATAGAAGTATTGACCTTTCACTACCATTTTCACACAATATTTACTGACTCTCCACCACTATTTTCACATACACAATGTTCCATCTACGAACCACCTGCTGCATATGTTCATTCCAAAAATTTTTTTTATCATTCTACCACTCTATTTTTATTATTAAATTTGTATTTAACATTGTTCGTGATATAAAATTTCAGTGATTAAGTTATGTAAAATCAATATTCAATATTAAAAGGTATTTGTTATCACCGTTATTTTAATATTCATTCTCTTTGTGTAAAAAAATTGTATTTTTTGAGTCATTTATCCAAACGCTACAATTTTAAAATAAGTACTTCTATGACTAAAAATCCAAACACAAAATAACTTATTTATAATATGCTATTAATAAAAGTCCTTATATTTTAAACTCATTTCTCAAAAGAACTTATTTAAAAAATTTATCTAAATTAAATCTTATTCTAAAAATTTAAACCGATAAAAAAAATAACATTAATAATTATATCTCTCACATATTTTTTTTATATATATACAGTATTTTGAAAATATTTGGCATGGCCATTGAGACACTAATCACACTATGATTGGTTGACAAACATGTTTCAATATCTTGGGATATATATAGTTGCAAACAAAATTACTGAAATAACTACAAATTTTTGTGATGTCTTTAAAGTAGTGTGCCGCATATAATTGGTCCTCATCTCCCGTCATTATACTTCTGCACGCTTAGCTTCCAATCCATTGAATCAATTTCAGGAACAATTCTGTCAAAATCCATCTCTTTAATGTGTCGCTATGATATTTTTCTTTTCTTTAATTTATATCATCATTATTTGTTAACAAGCATATACACCATAAATTTCTCAAGAACATGCATATCAGCATATGTACTTATTGAAAAATTTTAAATGCTTTTGAAACACTGACATTTCAATAATTTAATGAAGATTCGAAAACAAAGACAAGTGCAGTTCCATAAAATTGGGTCCATTTTTGCCAGCACCCCCATTATTATTCCACATTCCACACCCCATGAAAGTTACGTACCAAAGTATACCTAGCTGCTAGTACTGTCCCGCAACAAGCATGATTGCTTACAATAAACAAAAAACAAAAAATATAACTCAATATTTTATAAAATCAAATTCGACTATATATATACAAAATAACTATTTTTTATCATATAAACATTTAATTAATTTTGTTGTTCATAATCTAGCTAGATATATAGATTCCCTTCTTCTTTTTGGGAGGTTTAATTGAAATAAGAAAGCAAAACTTGCATTGCTTTTCCGGTGATGAATCTTGATATATAATACTAGTATATATAACTAGGGAGAAAATAATAATGAATGTTCCAATTTGCAATGCACAACTAACACTACTACGTGTTGAAACTAGAAAGGATTTACATATTTGGTCCCCTACCCAATGCAATATGATGCAGTGCACGAACTTCATTATGATCATGTGCTTGAAACAACTGCTTTTGGTAGAATGTCAACCAAAAATAATTTATTTATTTATTTTTCCAAAGATAGGAGATTCCAATTTGCAATCTCTAGAGTAACGTTTGGTATAGAGACAGAGACTGAAAGATTGAGACTGAAAGACAAAAACTAAGAGACAGAGACTGAAATAAATTTTAGTATTCTGTTTGGTATAAAGTGGGAGACAGAAATTGAAACAAGAATGAAACTCTAATTTAATTTGCATAAAAGATAAAATTGAAAATTAATTGAAATGAGGGTATTTTAGGTATAAAATGTTATTAAAGTTTCAGTCTTTATCTCTAAAAATTTTAGTCGCCTATGTCCCTACTTTTTGGAGATACTGAAATACTGAAATTTTGGGGAAAGAGACCAAAATTTTACCAATTTCTAAACCAACAAACATGATACTGAATCTCAGTCTTCCAATCTCTGTCTCAGTATCTCAAAAGTAAAAACAAACGCTACCTAGATGAGTATAAAGAGATTATGTCATTTGAGTTATAACTCGTTAGTAAAAAATAATTTATTTATTTTTATATATTTACTTAATTATATTAATTTTAGAGATTATATATGTTGTAGA
>NC_029787.2:131629374-131637821 GCF_000816755.2 Arachis ipaensis | reverse complement strand
CTTCCCTTATTATTTATTATAAGTTTTTTTTTTTCCGAAAAAAAAAAAGAGCCAATGAAGATTCGAAAACAAAGACAAGTGCAGTTCCATAAAATTGGGTCCATTTTTGCCAGCACCCCCATTATTATTCCACACCCACAATCCCATGAAAGTTACGTACCAAAGTATACCTAGCTGCTAGTACTGTCCCGCAACAAGCATGATTGCTTACAATAAACAAAAAATAATAATTATAACTCAATATTTTATAAAATCAAATTCGACTATATATATACAAAATAACTATTTTTTATCATATAAACATTTAATTAATTTTGTTGTTCATAATCTAGCTAGATATATAGATTCCCTTCTTCTTTTTGGGAGGTTTAATTGAAATAAGAAAGCAAAACTTGCATTGCTTTTCCGGTGATGAATCTTGATATATAATACTAGTATATATAACTAGGGAGAAAATAATAATGAATGTTCCAATTTGCAATGCACAACTAACACTACTACGTGTTGAAACTAGAAAGGATTTACATATTTGGTCCCCTACCCAATGCAATATGATGCAGTGCACGAACTTCATTATGATCATGTGCTTGAAACAACTGCTTTTGGTAGAATGTCAACCAAAAATAATTTATTTATTTATTTTTCCAAAGATAGGAGATTCCAATTTGCAATCTCTAGAGTAACGTTTGGTATAGAGACAGAGACTGAAAGATTGAGACTGAAAGACAAAAACTAAGAGACAGAGACTGAAATAAATTTTAGTATTCTGTTTGGTATAAAGTGGGAGACAGAAATTGAAACAAGAATGAAACTCTAATTTAATTTGCATAAAAGATAAAATTGAAAATTAATTGAAATGAGGGTATTTTAGGTATAAAATGTTATTAAAGTTTCAGTCTTTATCTCTAAAAATTTTAGTCGCCTATGTCCCTACTTTTTGGAGATACTGAAATACTGAAATTTTGGGGAAAGAGACCAAAATTTTACCAATTTCTAAACCAACAAACATGATACTGAATCTCAGTCTTCCAATCTCTGTCTCAGTATCTCAAAAGTAAAAACAAACGCTACCTAGATGAGTATAAAGAGATTATGTCATTTGAGTTATAACTCGTTAGTAAAAAATAATTTATTTATTTTTATATATTTACTTAATTATATTAATTTTAGAGATTATATATGTTGTAGAAATCTGTCTTTAAGTGGCAGAATATATGTTTAAGAAAAATAACATGCATAGAACTCAACCGAGAGGTTGGATTAGATAGAGTTCAATAGTTAGAAAAAACAACGAAATTTTGAGGAAATTAACTATTAAAATGAAATTTAAATATATATAGGTTGAAGATAGATAAATTCAGGGTAATTCACCTCATTAAAGTAAATGCATATCAATATTATTTGGATGTCTTAAATAAAAAAATACAGCGTCAAAATTCTAAAACACATTTTTATATATTGAAACATAAAGTAAATCGAATCAAATGGATTTAAATGAGGTGAAAAATGTTGCTGAACAAAAATCGAATCAAGTGGATTCGATTTAAGTGTAAGGTTAGAATGATAACAAATCGAATAAATTTGCTTCGATTTATAAGTAAGAGTAAATCGAATTCAATAGATTCAATTTAGCCAACTGCAAAAACGCCCAAGGTAATTCGAAACCAATGAATTCGATTTGATGATTTTGTAAATCGACATCCATTATTTTGATTTACTGTTTGTTTTCGTATCCCATAATTCGATTTATACATTACTGATGTTTTTTTTTTTCATTTTATCACTGTTTCACATACAATTTTCATCGGTACACTTTTTTTTATCTATTATTTCATCAAATTACATTGAATGTCCATCATCTACATCTTTGTATTTTATATATAATATTTTATATATAATATTTTTACTTTATATCAATTTTAAATTTATAAATTTTTTACTTTATAAAAAATAGTGATATCAAAAGTATTAAAAATGTAAAAAAAATAAAAACTAAAAAATATATTATTCATTATGTTGTCTTTTTTTATGCTCAATCAATAATAATTTATGATGTAAGGAGACTTTACTGAGTTGTTGTATCCGTGTGTCGGACACATTTTAGACATGACATTTACTGACACTCGTCCAACATGCGTGTCTACTGCGTCCAACCGTGTCTTAATAAACAATAAAAAAATCTTCTCTAGACACGCTTGGACACACCTAAATACCATTATTTGTCACCGTGTCCAATCTTATTCTTAACATATATTTTTGAAATAAATTTAGATGTAGTATATATTATTATTTATTAAAACAAAAAATATTTTAAATATTTGATATAATTAAAATAAGACATTAAAAATAATTTAAGAAATTAATTTATATTTTAATATCAATAAAATATCAAAATATGATTACAATTTATTCAAAAGATACTTTATATTTGATATGTATGCGTGTTTTATGTCTTATAAGATTTTAAAATTCGCGTATCCACGTGTCTCATATTGTGTCGTATTCCAGGTGTCAGTATCCGTACATCATAGATAATGATACATAAACTCATAATTAATTAATGTTGTCAAAGATACTCGTTGAGATTTTAATTAACCATCTGTCTTGTTTGAAAAATTAAATATATAGATCCCACAATGGTTAAGATATTCAAAATTATTTTCTAACAACAATATCTTAAATTAAATTCGTGCCTCATTGTTCGTGTTTGAATAATTCTTGACAAAGTTTTTGACCTTGAAAAAAAATTTCTGATTATTAACTCCACCCACTGCATCTAAGTGAGTAAGTTGACCCACTTATTGGAACAAACACTCATGATTATTTTCTGCAATAACAATTTTCATCACATACATGCATGTAACATATAATAGGACAACTTAACATGATATCTAATTTAGGACAACATTATATTAATAATAGCAAACTATAATATGTCTTATATATATATTTTCCAAGGTTCAACAATAATGGGA
This sequence comes from Arachis ipaensis, assembly GCF_000816755.2. Classification (NCBI taxonomy): domain Eukaryota; kingdom Viridiplantae; phylum Streptophyta; class Magnoliopsida; order Fabales; family Fabaceae; genus Arachis; species Arachis ipaensis. The sequence goes on along the minus strand of NC_029787.2, from coordinate 131,634,846 downwards.
AAACAACATTAACATTAACTTTAATCAGCACAAATTTTATTATTCTACAAATTCCTTTAGAAAAACCCTCCACCGCCATAACCATCATTGTTAAATGGATTATTATTGTTGTTGTATGGAAAACCAATAAAGTCTCCGGCGTTATTATTGTTATAATTTGAAGTGTAAGGATGATTTCCACCGCGGTCGCCGTGGCCGCCGTGGCTTCCCCCAGCACCATTCCAGTTACTATCATTGTAGAGAAATGGACTATTATATCCTTGTTGGACAGGGGCATTATGATCATCAAAGGTTAGGTTGGAGAAAATACTCACACTTACATTAGTAGGGTATGGTTCAATAACTCCTGCGTTAACTTGAACCATGATTTAATCTACTTAAAAAACAATTAAAACAAGTCACATTGAAGAATTGAGCATTTATTATTATTAAGACAAAGTTGACCAACAACATTAACTTTGCTTAATAATAAAATTTATGAAATTTGTCTTAGATATGAATTTATTTATTTTTGTACCTTTATTTAACAATTGATTTTACCTAATTGTAGAAACTGCAAATGTAGAAATTGTTTATAGAAAGATAAAATTTTAATATTTTAATGATATTAAATATATAAAAATTTACTTTGTAAAAACGTTCTACAGTCAAATCCTTTAACATTTTAAAATTCTAAAAGAAATAATTATTCATGCTTTAACTTCAAAAGTCAAAATTTTAGTAGAAACGAAAATAATTAGCTAAAAATAAAATACTTATGTTGGACTTCATAATTGAACTCTTTAGTGTTAGACACTCGATTATGCCCTTTATCTATTACCAAAAAAAAAAAAAAATTGTTATAACCCTAAAAGTTAAAATTTTAATAAAAAATTTAAGTGATCTCTACCTATGTAATATAATCCATATCTATTATTTGGTATCTAAGAAAATTTTTTTGTAAATGAAATATGAAGATTTTGGTAAAAAGATAATTCATGGCTTAATTCATTAAGTGTTTATACCTGAGTAGATTTTTTGGGTTGGAGATGTGGAAATGAAGAGGTTTCTGATGAATCATCCGAGTCAGAACTGCTTGAAGAGGAAGAGAGAATCTTCGAATGGGAAGAAACTTGTTTCTTTTAGGGCTGTTGGCTTTCATCGGAGGTACTCTCACTCAATATTTGTTTCTGGAATAAAGATGGTAGAGTTTAATACAAGGTTTTAGAAGGAAGATCGATAGAAGGAATTAATCGAGTTATTACCTTTGTCGATTTGGTAGTTTTGACAGAAACTTTTTGTACTTTTTGCTTTGGTTATTTGGATGTTTTGGTGATCTCGATTTTTCTTTTCTGAGTTCTTTTTGGAGATGCCTCAGCTCCTAGAGGAGTTTTAATCGAAGACTCCTTGATTTTATCCAAAGAGCGACTATATCGAGACTAGTAATTGCCCTACCATTCGACAAAAGACTTGGTGACAAATTCACTATGAATGTAAGGTAGATAGGAGTAATGGCCCGATGTGCATCATTGACATCGAGACATCTTTTGATGTCCTCTTTTGATTTGAATTTGACATGACAAAGGGATTTGTTTTTTCGAGGAACGGGAGATGGGAGAGCTTGTAAAAAACCTATCTGTCTCGCAACATAATGGGGAGCATGGAGGAACACCTTAAATTGTTCTTTTTTGTATTGGGGTATTCCTATTGGAAATACCTGAGTAGCAAAAAAATTGGCCCAAGTTGCATTATCCAAAGCATTGTCACCATCATCGGTAGAGAAAAGGAGGCGTTCCAACCAAACTAGGCCACAATTTCGACGTAGAAAAGAGGTTAACATCAGTTCTTCATTTCGAAAGCTCTTGCATGAATGAAGTAATGAAAATACGACCTAGAAAATGTCTTCAGTCGAAGTGGCATCTTTAAAGTTTAGCTGAAAAGTAACCATCGAAATCCTTCAATATGTTGCTTTTCCAAAGTGGTGATCCCATCTTGCTTCATATACTTTTCGATGGCATTTAGCCAGATTTACAAAAGCTAAAGGGGCCCCCTGCATTGGTCGAATATTTCTTTCAGAGGCAATCGATTAAATGCCCCAGTTCATCATATAGATTTCCTAAGATTAGCTTGGCCAAGTTAAATTTGTGGCCTTCATGAATTAAGACGGCCAATGGAATAAATAACTTTTGCATCAAGATTCTCCTCAAGCAGAAGATGATGACATTTAGCCAGTAATATAAAAAGGTCACACTCTCATCATCAGTAACATGATCATTTTCATGTCCAATATTGTGATTGATGAAATCACTATAAAAATTCTTTTGGATTATCATATAGGATTTGGTAGGTTTTATGTCGAATGTAGCGACAGGGTTGTTTGTTGGGAGCCCAATAATAGCAGCAATATCGAAGAGTGTGGGCCCCACCATCCCACAAGGAAGGTGAAAATTATTTGTAATTTTATTCCAAAATCAGAGTGCAACTCCAATCATCCATTGATGAGTAGTCGGTGTGAAGTGAGAGAGACGAAAAATGTCATAAATACACTGTGCTTTCCAATCTTTGCCTTTTACTGGTTCAAGGCGTTGATACCAGGCAAGAAAATCAACATTTCTAGAAGTGATTTTAGGATTGTTTTTTGAAGAATTTTTTGCTGTCGATGAAAGGTTCAATGAAAAGATTTTGCTTAATAAGCAGATCTTTCCCTTCGACACTCGGAAAGAAATGAGCATTCTTTTTGGTTTGTTCTAGGGTTTGTAGGGGACCAACAAAGCAACAAGTATCATCGTCGGCAGTAGAAGAGAGGAAGAGCCTTTTGTCATTTGGCACGTTCTCAAGATCTTCAATGACAACGTTATTAAATCGAGACAATATCTTCAAATTAAACTGTTCGAAAGTTTCAGTCATGATGTGTTTACCTTTGTCTTGGGTAGTTGAAGTTCTTGGAATTGAGGGGGAACCCATTGATGTGTGTGAAAAGGAAAGTCTTGATGATTGATTTAGTTATGGAGGGAAAAGTTCGCACAAGAAAATCCGAAAAGGATTGGTAAACGTTTTTTTTTTTTGAAAGAAGATGAATTTGAGAAGAAGAGTGAAAGTTGGGAGACGAAAGGTCAACGTTGTGAAACAGTGAGAGTTTTTCTTAAGTGAAAATAAATGAGGTAAATAATGCTGTCGTTTTGTATTTCATTTTTTCAAAATTTGAGATAAGAAACTTTCTTGAGAAGGCGAAGTGAAAGAGAGAGAAACGACAAGTAATGGAGAACGTGCCATAGTGGGTACAAATAAATGAATGGTTAATAAATGTCATTTAAATCAAATTTTTTTATTATAGTTGTGAAGCTAGCCAAGTAAAATAGGATTAAGTATTTTATTTTCAAATGATAACGGAGAGGAAACGCATTAATCTCAAGGGGACAATTTGTTTATCGGAAAAAATGTAATTTTGAGAAACACTTAGGTCAAGGTATAACAAATTTTCTTTCGAGAAATGGTATCCTGATCGAAAAGGATTTGTCGATAAGAAGGAGTAGAAGCTGTTCGATGAACCAAATCGAAGAAGAGGAATATTTGAAGCTATTTGTTGGCAGTTACCCATGTTATACAAAAAAGAGAGGGAACGATTACTCAAGGATTAACGCACGTGGAAGTTACACTTAAATCTGATTGGTCGAATACTTCAATAAGTGGGCGAAAGATCGAAGAGAAAAAGGTTGGAATCTCTTACCAGAAAACACTCTCGTACACTCATATCCCCAGTGAATTTCTGAGTCTGCAAAGAGCTTTTTTTTTGTAGGGTTCCTTCCATTGTCTTTTAAATTTCCTTTAAATTTCTTGCAATCTTTATTTTTCTTACAAATTTATCTTTCAAGTAAGTTTATTTTTCCTGTTCACTTTTAAGATTCAAGATTCAGTACTTTATTTTCAGTTTCAAAAGTCCTTCGATTTCATCGAAGGCAGTTTACCGCTTCAATTATTTTTAATGCAATTCATTTCAATTATAGTCAATTTATGTATGTTCAAATTTACTTTGTTTATCTTTCATTTTTTTTTTTTGTTCAATTGAAAGACCCTTTGATGCACTTTAAAAAACTGGTACTTACAAAAAAAAGTAAATTTTACGGTTAGAACATAAAATATATTAATTTAATATTTTTGAATAATTTTTATTTCATATTTTATCTATTAAATATAATTTTATGTATTTATATCTCTGTTTCAATATTTTATGCTAGTAAACAAACACGGCTAACATTTGCCAATGATTAGAACTCACAACGCTTTTTACGTATTAACAAAGTAATCTAGCAATTAATCCAAATAATTAGTTATATCTAGTTAATCACAAATTCAATTTATATCAAAGTGATGTTACATTTTATATAAGAAGATATAAACATTTAATTTTAGAATGCAGCTGTATTATTATTAAACTATGGCTGGTATATGAATACAACATTGTATTTAACTATTCATGCATCTCTCTGTTAAGACGTTTCTAATGTTTCTGGTTTTAATTTGAATTTATCCTTCTCCATAATTAGAGTTATGGGTACTTCCTCAGTAGTTATTGAGCTAACGATGGCGAAGTTCGCAGTGCCCTGAACATACATAAGGTAAAACTAACACAATGTTAAAAGTAGTTTTATTGCATGGATGGAATAAGATCTTTAAACTACTCCATCATAGATGATTGGAGGCCATGGCACACAAATGGCCAAGTTGCAGGGTATGCCCTGAAGAATGCTTGAACATGTACAGTAGATGGATGTCTAGGATGCTTTTGTAGTAATTAACCAAATAAGACCAATTACAAAGGTGGTTACTGGTTAGGACAAAATGGTGTCCATTTTGTATCACAGTTATAATGAATCATTGAATGTGTATAATATTGTGTACCTTTCTCAAGCTTGCAAATGGTAGTGCACATTATCTATTCCTCATGCAATGCAGGCACAAAACATGAGAAGGTTTTAATTAGCATACTGTCACCTAAAATCTAAAATAAACTCTTATTTTCTTTTTTGGATAAAGCACTTGGTTTTTAAAGATATGGGTTCAAAGTTAATTACGGTTGTCCTTCTGTCACTTTTTATATTGACGGCATCAAAGTTTGTTAATAGTACACGTTAAGTATAATTGGTGGAGATTTGAGATATTTGAATTCCTCAATTTAAAATTAATTTGATCTAATTTTATAAATTTATTATATATATCTGTTGTGGTGTCACCTTAACAAAAAAAGCAATAAATAGACTAATATAATTAATTTAAAATCTTTAAAAAATAAGTAATTTTTTAAGAACTAATCTAATTATTTACTATTTTTTATTAAACTCCTCAACAAATTTAGTCATCTAACAAATATTACTTGTTCAAAGGATTATGCTTTATATATATCTAGTGCCACGAGGTCATCCATGAAAAATATTTATTGTTTATTACGGTTCAATTATATATTTAAATTTTTCAAATATAATAACTTACGAGTTA
>NC_029787.2:131623370-131629324 GCF_000816755.2 Arachis ipaensis | reverse complement strand
AATAAAAGTATATTATTATTATTAATGTTTAAAAAAAATACATTAATATAAATGAATTTGGATCCTTTAAATTTTAAATTTGTATTTTAGAGGGTAAAGTGTGATATTCTACTCTTAAATGGTTTGTCTCTCATATTTATTCTTGGTTCTATCTATAAAATAAATGGTGAGAAATCACACTTTACTCTTTAAAGTGAAATTCAAACTTTAGAGAATTCAAATCCAATACGAAGAGGCAAGAGGCGTTTGCAAAAATATGGATCATTAATTTAAGGGAGCTACTCAAATGAAGATGCAAAAAACATCTTTTTATGAAGATGCTTTGTATAAAAGTGTGATTTATTGATTTGACCACACTTCAAATAAAAACAACACTTTTATAACATATCAAAATCTAACCCTACACTCCATCATCTAAGGGTCAAAAAGAAAAATTATCACATGAAGACAATTATAATATCTTCATGGGAGTACCCACCTTAATTTAATTCCACCCTTACAAGTTCCAGCATTAATTCCGCCCTTAAAAGTTCTTCCTTGCTTGATAGATCAAGCTTTTTTTATTGCAATACCCTTCTGACTTCAGACTTCAGGGTATCATAAAAGCTAAGAAAGGTTGATTTAGAGCAACATGCACTTCAGCTCACATAAACATTTTAGTAAAATTGTCAAGTAATGATACAATGAACGTGTAAAGTTTACTTTACACTGCACTTTCATTTTAGTTCTGCGTAAGTTTAAATCTTATTAAATAGTTAAGTCCGATTAGAGTTAGACTACTTTAATTGTGATTTCAAAAGCCAAGGATGCATGCAATGTTTCAACATATATAATAATAGAATAAATTATTATTTGTATCCATCAAAGATACATAAATGTACCATATAAAAATAAAATGACAATTATAACCACGGAACATGGCTTTCGTGTGGCAAGAGTATCCAGACGTTGGTTACACAATTATTTTTGGCACATGAAAGCTATCTTCTGTGGGTACAATTGTCGTTTTATTTTTATATGGATACATTTGTCAAAAATGTATAGAACCAACTCCAAATCAGTCAAAAATGGAACAACTTAATTAATTATAAATATAGTAATTAGTTTTATTTATTTATGATTTAAAATATTAGTTATTAAATGTTTCACCACATTTAACAGATTCAGAACCATTTAATTTACAAAGAAAAGAAACATTCTAATGCTTAGCATAAGTACTATCTACGTAGAGATTTTGGATTCACCCTAGCATTATTGTAATAATAATAATAAAAATTTCGTTAGATAAACAATAAAAAATTTGAACAACGTGAATAATAGGTTGATTTTTTTTAATCCATTTAGGATTAAAAAAAAAAAACCACTCCAAATTAAGTTAAAAAAAATCTTTTTAACTCTACCATTAGAAATTTTAACCATCTTACTCCCTTTTAACTCTAATTACACTTCCTTCAAATTCAAATCCCCTCTCTATTGTCACCATCTCCAACCATCACTAATTGTATTAAGAATAAACATCTCATTACCATAAAGAATAAATATCTCATTTACATTAAAAATAAACATCTCATTTATATGAAAAACAAATATCTTATTTATATTAAAAATAAACATCTCATTTCTATGAAAAATAAACATTCATATGCCTATATAAATTGACCTGGTTATGTGTATCAAGAGTACAAGGTGGGAAGACTTCTCCCAACAAAAACTTCTATTGACAATGTATTAAAAAAAAATAATTCTCAAATATATAACAAAACAACTCTTAAAATCATACTTTAAAGTTGGAGATTTATCCTGACTAAAAAAAATAACATTTTAACAAATAGGATAATAATACTACATAGTACATAAGCAGAACATAAATTTAAGTGAAAAACAAATTAAAGAACCCTACCGAACGTTAAAACTAAAAAAAAGAAGAGTTCCTTCAAAGAACCTATTAATCTCTCTGTGAAGTTGGAAATATAATGCAGCGGCACAATGGGCAAGAATAGGGTGATTGATGGTCGGCACAATGCCGCAGCCAACGGAACATGCAGCGTTCATGGAACACATGCGAGCAATTTGTGCGAACAACTTCTACACTTGAATCTTCGATACCATGTCTAAACTCTTCCAAGCAAATACTGCATTGTTCAGCATCATCATCTTGCTCATCAATTTTAGGTCTTTCCAACAGATTCACAAGTCGGACTAAATCAGAATCTTGGACAACAATGTGCGTCCTAACATAAAGGTTCACAACAATCTCTGGCATGCTGGAGTCACACCCTTCACGGCTTAGAATTGTTCTTGCGGTTCTGCCCATGACAGGTAAAATTTGGTCCAATATCTGAGGAGATATAGGCATTGAAGAGAAGATTTCATGTAAGAATGCGGTGTCTTCTCCGTTACGCAGGACATCGAAGGGAACCAAGAACGCTTCATTGAGAGTAGTAGTTGCAGAAGAAGAAAAGTCAAACTCAGAGGTTTGGTTTGTGGACGGGGTAATTTGGATCAATTCTTTGGTGAGACTGAACATGATGGAGAAGAAATCAGAAAAATAGAAGTCTTGTGGTACGGTTGGGTATTCAATGGAATTGATTGCCCATGAAAAAGAGTTGAATTCCATTGCAAGGCAGTGAAAGTAACTGGTTCAGGATCTTGATTTCCTATACTCTATAGTTAATTGGTTATGTAGCATTTTATAGAGTCCTGAAGGAAAAAATCTTTTATTAAGAGATTCAATCTTTATTTTAACCATAGATGGTTTTAAATTTGATTCTAATTTGTTATTGATTGATATCTTTGATATATCTTTATCTCAAACAATTTAATTAAATATCTTTTGATAGAATTTAGCTAAATATTTTAATGCAAATCAAATGTGATGTTTGAAAGTTGGTTTGGGATTATTATTGTAGTTTAATTGTATTAAAATTTAAACTTTGAATTTGATCTTAAAAAAATTAAAGTATCTTTATACTTGATTTTAAAAATATTAATATAATTAAGGAGCAAGCTAAGAGGTTAATATGGTATTTCCAAAAACGAAAAGTCGTTGTCAGTGCATGACTTGGTTCAAAATTATCACACAATGTGCTTAATTTCTACCCAATTTATAACCGCCAAATTTTTTTAGCTAAATAATTTTAGCCAAAATTTATTTATTTCTTCATCTGCATTAGCATTAGCCTTGCTGGTGGTTCTTTTTCAAAATTATATGTTTATATTAATGTTAGTTTTTCTTATGAGTTGTTGTTATAATTATATTAATATAATTTTTATATACACTGTTTATGTAAACGGTAAAGTAGTTTTATATTTGTATTTAATTACGTAAAAATAACTACTTTTTATAGAATAAGCCATAGTTAACAAGAATTTTTTTAATTTTAAATTAAAAAAATAACTATTTCCCAAAAATAAAATACGACTTATTCTTGTGTCTGGAGACGATAATAATGGTTACCATTGTTAACTTTCCAATTTGATATATTTGAAGTGGATTATTTTTGAAAAATAGTTATTTTTTTAATTTATAATTAAAAGAATTCTTGTTAAATATGGCTTATTCCGGTGTATCTATGTATTTTTAGAGGCGATAACAATGGTTGCCATTGTTAAATATGGCTTTTTATTTTTTAATTTATAATTAAAAATCCTTGAAGAAGCTATGCTTGTTGTCCGTGTATTTTTGTGTGTTCCTATATACTGTTTATAGATCTATATACTATTTGGAGATGATGATAATGGATTAAAAATGTCGAATTGAAAAAAATAAAAAGGGAGTTCGCCATGGGTTAGGCGAACTTGCCAATTTAAATACAAAAAAAAACCGTATTTGGGGAATTAAAGTCTAAAAATCATGTTGGGAGAAATAATAATTTTTTTATTTTATAAATGAAAAAATTCTAGATATTTTAGCTTTTAAGAAAAATTAATAGTGCATGTGAACGATAACACTAACATATTAATATACTATTTTCGTTAAAAACAAGTAAGGTGAATAATGATGCTTTGAAATTCAGATTAAAACATTTTCTTTTAATACAAACATATTTTTTAAAATAGGACATCTTTTGATTATATTAAATACAAAAATATCAAATAATTTTAAAGGGCAATTCACGCATTTAAGCCCGGGGGGAGAAAATTTACGCCAATCAGCCAAAAGCAAAACTGGTTCATGAATCAACCAAGACACATTTCTATGTAGTTCGAATTAACCTAATTCGAACTTCAAACAATATGTAATTCGAATCAACACACATACGCACACACCCACTAATTCGAATCAACCTGATTCGAATTATACACACACAGTAATTCGAATCAAGGTGATTCGAATTACACACACGCAATCCAAAGTAATTCGAATTGGGTAGATTACATCAAGATACGTTTCAATGTAAGAACCGCAACTAATCAACCGGTTAATTAGGTGATTATATTGCCCAAAGTAGGTTCCGAAATATTAGAGTGAGAACTTGAGGATTTAAGTATGATTTTTGGACTCAGTGGGTCTTTTTGAGTTAGAAAATGTGCTTCTGCGAAAAACCGTGAAAAATCACAAACCGGTTCAAGTCTGCCCGGTATCGCACGAGAAAAAGTGAAAACCGTCAAAAACCTTAGAAAAATATTAGAAGTTAAAAACCGGGTGTTAATTTTAAAGGTTTGGCCCGAAGTTGGGCTAAACGGGCTAAAAATGCTAACGGGTTGGACCGGGCCCAAGTTGGCCCCAAGCCCAACATATATAAGGTTCATTTAATGAACCCTCACCTCATAAACACACACACACTAGAAAAGAGAAAGGGGAGAAGAGGAAGAAGAAAACACTATTCACACCTCTCTTCTCTTCGCCATATCTCGAGCTATGGTACTCCGATTTGCATGCTGTCAGCGGCTACACGTTCCTTGTGAAGAGCTCTAAAAAACCCATATAAAAAACTGGTAAGGAAAATCTCGAATTCCTCTTAGTTCTTCTCTTCAAAATTTCGGTTCTTAGGGCTTTGGGATTAAGTGAGTTTTTGTGTTTTTGGATGTTTAGATTCACTATAATCCTTGATTAGCATTGGGAGTCGACTCCCAAAGCTATTGGGAAAGGTAAGAGATCTAGAACCTTTGTGAGTTTATTATTATGTGAACCCTAAACCCTAAACCTTATATATGTTGGGCTTGGGCTCAACTTGGACCCGGTCCAACCCGTTAGCGTTTTTAGCCCGTTTGGCCCAACTTCGGGGCAAACCTTTAAAATTAACGCCCGGTTTTTAACTTCTAATATTTTTCTAAGGTTTTTGACGGTTTTCACTTTTTCTCGTGCGGTACCGGGTAGACTTGAACCGGTTCAACTGCCAGTTTGTGATTTTTCACGATTTTTCGCAGAAGCACATTTTCTAACTCAAAAAGACCCACTGAGTCCAAAAATCATACTTAAATTCTCAAATTCTTACTCTAATATTTCGGAACCTACTTTGGGCAATATAATCACCTAATTAACCGGTTGATTAGTTGCGGTTCTTACATTGAAACGTATCTTGATGTAATATACCCAATTCGAATTATTTTGGATTGCGTGTGTGTGTGTAATTCGAATCACCTTGATTCAAATTACTGTGTGTGTGTAATTCGAATCAGATTGATTCGAATTAGTGGGTGTGTGCGTGTGTGTAATTCGAATCAGGTTGATTCGAATTACATATAGTTTGAAATTCGAATTAGGTTAATTCGAACTACATAGAAATGTGTCTTGGTTGATTCATGAACCAGTTTTGCTTTTGGCTGATTGGAGTAAATTTTCTCCCCCTAACTTAAATGCGTGAATTGCCCTAATTTTAATATTGAATTTCTTGTAGAATAATCTCTAATAATTTTATTGAATATTATTATTATTATTGAGTGACTATATATATTTTATATTATAAATACATACATAAAAATTTAATGAATAAATTTATTATTTTTTGTCC
>NC_029787.2:131615609-131623332 GCF_000816755.2 Arachis ipaensis | reverse complement strand
AGACTGTTATTCTAACGAATAGAAATGTTGGAGATTGATCCGTGTATTAATTTTTCTTGGAGACTAAAATGTCTGCTTTTAAAATTCTTGGGGACTGATCTGGGTAATTACACTGCCAGAAAATGAATTGGGGATTGATTTGTCTGCCGGAGTAAAACCTTGGAGACTGATCTGTGTATTAATTTTTCTTAGGGACTAAAATATTCACTTTTAAAATCCTTGGGGACTGATTTGGATAATTACTCTTGTAAAAAATTAATAGAAATAATGAAAGAAAAATGAAAAAATAAGTTATATTTTTGTTAGTATCTTTATGTTCTTTTTATCTAAAATAATGACAAATATTTTAATTCAGTATCTTTGAATATAATATATGATCCATACCCGAGATACTCGGCCAGTGACACTATATCTCGGAACCCAAGATTCAAATATCAAAATTAACCCTTGCAAAAGTTCTCTATGGCTCTCGCTTATATCTTGGCATGTATATAATCAGTTGAGAGGACTGCTTGAGTAAACCACGAACAGTTTGGAGAACCGGTATAACACAGGAACTCCCAAACAATAATAATTAGGGACCATCACAACTATAGAGGCAAGATATACAAAAAAGTCACAAAGTAACACAATATACTTATGAATATATTTCTAAGAGTGATAATTGACTTGAGCGTCGGAGTCCTTTTTGCAGGTTGGACACCTGGTCGGAACCTTGAGGAACAAGTGAAGCCATCGTTGAAGCTCGGAAGCGGAAACCACGTCTAGTGTGACCGAGCTATTCCTCGAAAAGCAGCTTCTAGACAGGAATATTTGGCGCCCACCGTGGGGCCAGAGACTCATTTTCAGTTTGATCTAACGCTTTACCAGATCACTCGGTGACCCACATCCACCCCCAACTAATGTTGAATTGTTGGCCGCCAATGCCGCCTTACAAGCGGAAGTCCAACGAATGGCCGAGCTATTGGCGGCAAAGCAAGACAACGGCAAACAAAAGGATGACCATAAGAATACCAATGATGACCCTCATGAAGAACATCATTCTGAGTCAAACATAAAGACAGGGGGAGCACCCCACAAGATAGAAAGGCGGAGACTCGGCCCCTTCTCCGAAGAAATAATGAACTTTGAAATACCTAAAAGTTTCACACTTCCGACGACATTGGCACCATATAAAGGAATTGGAGATCATAAAGTTCATGTTACTAAGTTTAAGTCCATGATGTTTCTTAACAGCGACTCCGATCCTATTTTGTGCCGGTCTTTTCCTACTTTTTTGGATAGAGCTGCTTTACTTTGGTTTTATAACTTACCTGCACGTTCAATTTCAAGTTTTGACAAATTCTCCAAGCTATTCATAAACAACTTTGCAGCATCCAAGATTTACGAAAAAGACTCAGATTATCTCAACACAATCAAACAAGGCCAACACGAAAGCCTAAAGGACTATATGATACAATTTGCAATGGCCGCAATGAAAATTCCAAATCTCAACCCGGAGGTACACCTACATGCTTTAAAAAGCGGTCTCCGACCTGAAAAGTTCCAGGAAACAATAGCGGTAGAAAAACCAAAAACATTGGATAAATTCAGAGACATGACAATCAGACAAATTGAAATTGAGGAGTTGAGAGAGGCTCGAAGAATGGAAAGGCCACCATCTCAAAAAGAAGATGAAAAGTCCAACAGAACACCTAACAACTAAGAAGGGAAGAAGCCATTCAGATTGACAACAAAATTTGATTCATATACCCATTTCAACACAAAAAGGAAGGACATTATTAAGGAAATCTTAAATGCCAAAATCATTAAACCACCCAGTAGAGTGGGCACGTATCAGATCAAAAGTATGCTGACAAGACTAAACACTGTGCATTTTATCAAAAGTTTGGACGTACAACCAACGAATGTGTAGTCGCGAAAGACCTACTGGAGTGGCTAGCAAGACAGGGGCTATTAGACAAGTATGTCACAGGACAGATGCAAAAAATTCCTGGAAATCCTCTATCTACCAACGATAATACAAATGCTGCTGCAGCCACAAAAAACAATTATGACCAGCCTCAGCTAACAAGGAGGATCATAAATTACATCTCAAGAGGATTCGCGTGCGGTGGAATAACGAACTTACAGGACCATGTTAACCCTAGCAAACGAGCAAACAGAATCCCGGTGAAGGGGAAATACAATGCTAGGCATAACTTTCAATGATGCTGATTTTCAATCTAAAATCCAGAATCTGGATGATCCTGTGGTCATCTCGGTCACCATTGCAGAAGCAACAGTGAGGAAAGTACTAATGGACCCCGGTAGCAGTGCCGATGTGTTATTCTTATCGACCTTCAAGAAAATGCAATTGAATCCAAACAGCATGCAAGCCTCATCAGGAGAGTTGGTCGGTTTCTCTGGTGAAAGAGTATCGATAGCAGGTCATGTATGGTTAAGGACAACCCTAGGGGAATACCCCACTCGAAAACACTAGATATTCAATATCTGGTGGTCAATTGTGCTAGTCCTTATAATATTATATTAAGACGACCGTCTTTAAATTTATTTGGAGCTATTCTTTCTACTATCCATTTGTGTGTTAAATTTCAGGTACAAGATGACATTATTACAACCGTACATTCCGACTACAAGGAAGTGCGATAATGTTACAATGCTGGGTTGAAGTCTTCCAGGCCGACCTCAGACGCAATCCAACATGTGAACTCGGTATACAACGTCGACGACTTACCGATGATGGTGGAGCTCGACCCAAGATCAAATAGAGAGTGTCGACCAACTCCTGCAGACGAGCTCCAAAAGGCCCTTCGAAAAAAATTAGCTGATGCCAAAGGATGCTGGGCCGACCTTGTACCAGAGATCCTATGGAGTTACAATACAACACCACATTCCACAACTAAAGAAACTCTGTTCCGCTTGGCATATGGAGCGGAATCAATGATCCCAGTAGAAATTTCACAAGGATCACTAAGGATCGAATTCACGACTACTGAGGACAACGAACATATAAGGAGAGCCGAGATGGACACTATAGATGAAGATCGGACAATGGACACACTCAGGCAGCAAGCAATGTAGCATGTCATCGAGCGAAAGTACAACAAGCGAGTTTGGCCGAGGTCACTGCAACAAGGAGACCTCGTTCTGAGAAAGATAGAAGATGTTTGCAAACCCGCAGGACAAGGAAAGATCATTGCCTCATGGGGGGGACCGTTCCGAGTATCCAAAGTACATGAACGAGGAGCGTACTCCCTGAAGACATTGGAAGGAGCCAAACTACCAAACACATGGAATATATTTTCACTACATTTCTATTGCATGTAAAAGATGAGGTCGAAGGGTACTTTTTTTTCTACTGCCAAGGTTTTTTCCCAAATAAAAACAAGGATTTTATTCAGACAGGTTTAACGAGACCATTCACCTCATATTTCCCATTTGGGAAAATATTGTCAAATTCAACTATCATCAGTAAAGACCTAATGTCATTCAAACTAAAAATTTTTTTACAAACGCCTATCAAATGAAAGTCAAACATCCATAATATCGGTATGTAAAACACTAGAAAAGTCATATCATTAAAATAATCATTCAAAAAGTCAGAAATCAAACAGTCATACAATTCACAAACTACAGTTTTTTCATTTCAAATATCTTTTTGCACAGACCCTCCATTCTCACCCTCAGCCCCTTCACCAGCTTCATCATCCACTAACTTTCCATCAACAACTATTTTTGTAACATTTAGGCTCCCAAAATCAAATTTGGGGGATAACATGGTCACCTGGCTTACCGCTCGGTCAAAGCCAGCTGCAAACATCTCCAATTATTCCTCTTCCAGTTCGCGCACTCTAGCTGTCAACTGCCCTTTCTCACCGGCAACAGTTTTAATTTGACCTTGCAGAGACCGAATTTGTTCTTGAAGCTGAGCCACCTCCAGTTCCATTATCTTCATCCTCAAAGTAACCTCCACGACCACTCCATCCTTCTCTTTAAGAGACTTCTCCAAATCCAGTATTCTGTTTTCATTTTTTCTTTCTTCAATACCATGCATCTCAGTGGTTCGGCCTAGGCATAGCATCCTGGCACCCATCACCTAAGAACATAGGCAAAAAAGGTAACGAAACTAGCTACGCTAACCAATACACTACAAAACCAAACAATACAAAGTATACCTGCATATATTGTCCGATGGCTTCCTGGCCAACATCTTTTAGCATAGCAACATCGGCAGGATGCTGACCCACTTTTTCTGCCAGCTCAGCAAACGGAAAACGTTCGTTCCAGACAGAGCGAGCACTAACACCCCTGGAAAAACCATGGAGGCGTAGTTGTTCCCCCAGTTCAATACCCGCTCCAAAGTCAACCTCGGCACTGGAAAGAACTTCCAATGATGCCTCTAGACCCGGATTTTTTCTCTTCAACCGACAAGCACTAGATTGAGCGGCGTCAACACCCGGACCTGGACCCTTCTCGATAACTGCAACATGAGTTTCCTTATTCCCTTTCTTTTTCTAATCCAAAAATGACCTCAAACGAGCAGATGACAAGCTCATAACTTTCCCACCTAAAACCAGGAACAACCAATACCAATTCAGCCAAAAATGATGTCTATCAAAAGAAATTACAGTTTATCAAAGAAAAAATTTTACCAATATAATTTCCCAAACCCACCTTATTCCCTTCAAACTTTAACAATTTAGAGATAGATAACAATTTCCCTGATGAAAAACAGTCAATCAGGAACTCCAATGTCAAATTCTCTTCCTCATCACGCCCCGACGCATCCAAAATTTGCATGGGATTAAGGCACCAATACAAAGGGAACCTCTCTACTAACTCATCATCCAGGTAAAATGGGTGCATAGACTCACTAGATCTCACTTTTACATACAATTCTTTAAAACTTTTAAAAGATGATTTATACAACACAAAGAGAGCTCGTCCAGGATAACTACTAAGATTTACCCAAAGTTCTCTACAAAGTCCTTTCGAATGAAACACTGAAAAGAATACATTCAAAGTATGAGGAGTCTCTAAGAACTCCATCAAGCATTTGTAGGCACGCAGGAAGGCCCACGAATTTGAATGCAACTGTGAGGGAGCACAGTTTAACTGTGTCAATACTTTACATTCAAAACTAGTAAACGGAACTCTAACACCTAGTTCAAAAACTACGCACGTATAAAAATAAAAATAAGTCCAATCTCCTCTCCTTTCACAAACCCTGTCTCCAGCGCTACAAGGAAGAAACTCTACCCCTGTTAATGTGCTAACCCTAATGTAACTACAAAGTGAAAGTTCAGTAATTTTTCTACATTATCATACAAAGAAGAATGACACTTGACATCCGAGTGAACCCATGTGTAGAGGTCATATTTTACTTCTACCACCTTATCCTTTTCTTTCTTTTCCTTTGCGATAGTAATGAAAGCGAAAGAGACAGGCAACAGTAAAGGTAAAACAAACTAACCTCTTGAAGTCATATTTCTTCAACTTGGCACAGATAAGTGTTAACTTGCATAATGTATCTAGCAATAGTGTGAAAGAAAATACAACCCAAAATCCACTACTCCAAAAATAACCGAACGGCTCTGATTAAGGAAACTGTTCACTTATTGATCATGCCTCACGCAATTCCTGACTGTTGGATCAAGGAAACTGTTCACTTACTCCAAATGTAAGCAAATGGCTCTGATCACACCTTGCTTGCACCAAATAGAAATAAATACGTTTATAATATTAAAAATGCCATAAACGATTGACGTTTTCAATTTAGCATTAAAGGAAACCCCAAGATTTGAAAAATTATTCTAAGGTTCGCACGTTGAGCTTGGGGCTACCAACCTTACATCATTCCGAAATATAGGTGTCATAAAAAAGCTCAATTTGTTCTCCACAACAGCAAGTCAAGCTTGGGGCTATGACCCATACCTGAGATATTCGGTCAGTGACACTATATCTCAGAATCCAAGATTCAAATATCAAAATTTTTTTATAAAATAACCGTTGCAGAACACCTCTATGGCTCTCGCTTATATCTCGACACGTATATAATCAGTTGAGAGACTGCTCGAGTAAACCACGAATAGTTCGAAAAATTGGTATAACACAGAGACTCTCGAACAATAATAAATAGAGACCATCACAGTTATAGAGACAAGATATACAAAAAAAATCACAAAGTAACATAATACGCTTAGGAATATATTTCTAAGAATGATAACTGACTTGAATGTCGAAATCTTTTTTGTAGGTCGGACGCTTGATTAGAACCCTAAAAAATAAGCGAAGCACCGAACTATTCCTCGAAAAATAGCTTCCGGACAAGAACAATATATATCTTTATTTCAATATTTTATGCTAATAAACAAATACAGCTAACATCTGCCAATGGTTAGAACTCACAACGCTTTTTACGTATATATTAACAAAGTAATCTAGCAATTAATCCAAATAATTAGTTATAACTAGTTAATCACAAATTCAATTTATATCAAAAGTGATGTTACATTTTATATAAGAAGATATAAACATTTAATTTTAGAATGCATCTGTATTATTATTAAACTATGGCTGGTATATGAATACAACATTGTATTTTTTAAAACGTGAGCCGTATATATGTGATTATTATATGAACTAATTAAAGTAAAATTAGATAAAGATTATCCAATGAAGATATTAAAATAATAAATTCAAAGAAAAGGCTTGCAGAGGATGTCGTTGATAGTTGACTACGTCTATGATTAAGATATTGTCCATTTTGGTGACCGTTGACTCTTGATTATTTGATACAGTTTATTAAGCTTATTATATTGAGTACAAACTATACTCTCCCTCTCTCTGCCCCCCTTTACGACTCGCCTTTTGACTGAATTTTATTCCTTGGCCCCGAGAAAAAAACAGGGTGACAATGAAAGGCAATAATTATTCTGATCTATAAAATAAATATTTTTGTGTGGATGAAATTTTGAGGTATAGTTTATACCTTGCATTATTGTAATACACATTTTTTTTAGTAGAGTGAGAATAATTCGAATGTTAAAGAAGTAAGTAGATACCTATATAAGATATTCTGATATTTAAGTAAGTCAATAAGTGTTTAAAATGTATAGAACTTATTATGTCTGTTATTTTATAATAATTTTATAAATATAGAATATAAGATATGAAATAAAATTTATCATGTGTCATCTTAGTTATATAGAAATTAGAGCCTTTATGGGCATAGAGTTGATGAATAGAATCGATGACCATTTGTCATTAAGTCAGAATAATGATTATTAAAATCGTCTGTTACAAACTTAGAATGAAGGCAAATAAAGTCGAGTTATGACACATAATGCACAATAAAAATCGAGTTATAAGGTGACGAATATATAGTAAATCCCAAGTTTGGTCGGATTAATAATAATTTTATAAATATAGAATGTAAGACATAAAATAGAACTTAGTATGTGTTGTTGATGATATAGAAATAGATGTTTTTATATAGGCATAGAATTGATGAATAGAGTTGATGTTATGATTATTAGTTATTAAGTCAAAATAATAACTATTAAAATCGTGCGTTACAAACTTAAAATAAAAGCAAATAAAGTCAAGTTATGACTCATAATACACAATAAAAATTGAACTATAAAGTGACGGATGACTATATATTTTTGAAATATCAAATATAAAATTAAATTAAATATTTTTATTTTCATGTAGCGAA
>NC_029787.2:131612294-131615506 GCF_000816755.2 Arachis ipaensis | reverse complement strand
ATAAGAGGGAGCGGGAGAGTCCAAGTGGCACGTAATAAAAGAACAGATCAAATATATGAGTGGAGCATAGACGGCGGAGGCCCTTAGAGATTGACTCCATCAAAACGCGGAGCAGTTTTTTACATTTATTCCTTCCACTTCTCCTCCCACTCTCACACGATACATTCCTTATTAGCTTTATACAAAGTAGTTACAACCTCCGCTTCCTCTCTCTTTCTCTCTCTCTCACCAAAACCCAACTATAAAAAAGAAAGTGGTCAGGAAGGTTCCTTAGCTTTCCTTTCAATATATATAATAACAACCTCTCTGTCGTACACAAATCAAAGAAAGAAACGTAACTAAGATGGTGGTGGGAATTAGCAGCAAGAAGGGATCGTCGTCGTCGTCGTCATGGTTCTTCAGGAACAAGAAAAGGCTTTCTTCCTCGTGGAATCTCAGGCTCAAGTATCTCTTCTCATCCGCTTTCAAGTGGAAGAGCCTCTCCACAATCCGCGTCTCCTTCGTGGACGGCGTCGTTTTCAGGCTCGTCTCTGCATTTGAGGCTGTACTCCTCGTTCTCACCCTCTGCTTCTTCTACCTCTGCTGCGGCTGCAACTTCTGATCTCATCCATCATGCATCCTAGCTGAGACTAGATACACAATCTCTCATCTATCACTATTTCATCATGTAATTATTATTAATTTATTGCTCCTTAAGTACTTGGAATTTTGTAATCTCCATTTTCTAACTCGTCAATTAATGCAAATATATTATTATTATTATACATGGATCCTTCCAGAACAAAATCCGAAATCATCACCCAATACTCTAGCTGTGAGGTTTGGTGCTCGTGTTCCTTATTCAACAGTAGAAATAGAATTCAAAGTTCGAAACCAGCTTTGGAAGCAAAGTAACGCGTTCGAATTCTAATTCTAATTCTTGCTTGGCCATTAAGGCTTGTGACTTGTGACTTGTGAGTGTGAAAATGAAGAATATTATTTTCGTCACTATTGGTGAGGTTAGTTAAGGAAATATTTCTTAACAAAAGAAATTAATTAAAAACCGCTCAAATTTATTTTATTTAGTGTTAGAATTAATAAATTTTAAATGAGATAAGTTTGAATTTTATTTTTCTTTAATATTATTGGAGTTGGTTAATTGTTGAGGAAGAAACTCATACACAGGAAATAATGACGAATAAAAATCAATTTTTATTATATATATATATATATATATTAATTACAAGTTTGGTAAAATTTAATTGTGTATACTATAACATAATGATTTCTACGTTTCAAGTTTTCTAAACCACATCCACACACATCCCAACCCAGTTTCTGATCCTGTGAGAGAGGGTGTAAGATAACATGGTATAATTGCGTAGAAGAATCAAGAATGGAGAAGAAAATAAGTTATGTTAATGGTGTTGGTTGGCTTTTGGAGAGACTCTCGTGAGCAGCATTGCCCTTTGTGAGGAACCAACAGCTGGCTACCGGTTGTAGACAGGTGGTGTGTTAAGGTCATGACTCATAACTCTTGCAAATTTTTTTTTTTTAATTTCAAAATATAATTTTGAAATGGACGACTTGTATTATTGGACCAACGAGGAGGAATTATTCATTGAAGTTTTAGTTTTAAATTAAATAAGGAAAATAATATTCATTAGTTTTAAATAATGAATTTGGTTATTATTCATTGAAGTTTTAGTTTTAAATTAAATAACGAAAATAATATTCATTAGTTTTAAATAAGGTTTAATTACTCTGTTGGTCCCTATAGTTTCATAAAATTTTCAATTAGGTCCCTATACTTTTTTTTCTTTTTAATTGGGTTCCTGCACTAATTTTTTTTTTCAATTAAGTCCTTCTTAGTAGTAATTGACTTAATTTTATAGGGACCCAACTAAAAAAAAAGAATTGGTATAAGAACCTAAATAAAAGGAAAAAAAAGTGTAGGGACCCAATTAAAAAAAAAGATTGGTACAAAGACTCAATTAAAAGGAAAAAAAGTATAGGGACCTAATTGAAAATTTCGCGAAACTATAGGGACCAACAGAGTAATTAAACCTTTAAATAATGAAGTTGGTTAACCAAATTTTTAATGAGATTTTAAAGTTAAAAAATATGTCAGATTGAATTTATGAAGAGAAGTTTAGCAAGATAGAATATATAGAATGTAAGTACGGTCGTCAAAAGAAAAACCCTAAAATAGAAGTGAAGATTAGAGAAAATATCTTACGAAAAGTTAAAAATTTTAAGTATTGCACGGTTATGCTTTATGGTACAGAAGCTGAACAATGGGTGAAAGGGAGAAGAAGACTTAAAAAGACCATTCATGAGGTGGTCAAACGAGATCTATATATAAACGGTTAAACATGATATATGATAGAGTTCAATAGTGTCATTTGATCCATGCAACCGATTTCATCTAATGGGATAAGACTTTGTTGTTGTTGTTGTATTATTAAGGTATCATATGAATAAATAATATCTAATATTTTTGTCCATAATGTTATTACAAGAACATTATAGATTATTGCACAAAAAATTTATAAATCAAATTATTTTTATAAAAAAATTGTAAATGACAAAATTCTTTATTGATTAAGAAAATTAAAATATTTCATTAAAATTTTAATGAAAGTGTGTCATGTGATAGATTTTGGTTGTTAATTCAGTAATATAGTATAACTATATTTCAATTTCAATTTTAATTAGAAAATATTATTAATCATCAATCGAGAAGCGATGGAAACAACGAAAACCGTGAATATCTAAGATTCATTTGACGGGAGGGAATCCATCTACGCGATCCAATCAATAGTTTAAGTCACACATTTTCATAATCCGTTTCCGTTTTTTCTTTGGAGAATCCCCTCAACTATCAACTATGTGTGTATGTCAAATAAAAAAATAAGACGCTAATTTTGTTAAGTATTGTGAAAATAGAAGATGTTTGGATAGGAGATGTAAAACATATCTTGAATATTTTAGAAATTCGAAATTAAAAGAAAAGCATCTTGCATAAATTGAAAATTCATTAGGTTTTTTTCATCTTTTTTTTTCCTTTCTTTTCGTTATACATTTTGATTGTCAAATTTATAATTAGTTATAGATAATGATATATAAGAGAGATAGAGTAGTAAAAGAATGAGAGAGATAAAAAAAAAATGAAAAGGAGAGAACTCTTTAATTTAAAAAAAAAATATTTGATTTTAACTATAATAAAAAAG
>NC_029787.2:131602121-131611126 GCF_000816755.2 Arachis ipaensis | reverse complement strand
GAATGGAAAAGTGTTTATTTTACTTATTTTTCAGTTTTTATAAAATGTTACGTGAAATTATAATTCTAATTTCAATTTAGTATGTATAAAAATGTTGATACGTTAGTTTTATAATTATTCTCTTATTGTCACAGTTTAATTCCAATTTCTTATTTTTACTGCGTTTCCTACTGTATAAAAGATGACAAAAAATGGAACTTCTCTAGAACTTGTCTCTTAGAAAGCCAACAAGATTGGTCATCATTCCTCATTTTTCAGGAAAATGCTTGTTGCCAAATAAAATTTTTTAAATTTTAATTTGACTTTATTCTGGTAATTAGTAATTACCATATCAATGAAAGAGAAGGTAAAATTAAAATATCTAATAAACTTTGTAGTTTCAAAGCTACCAACACCAGCATCATCATCATCTTATCTTGTTCTTGTTGTAACCCTTTCCTCACTCCTCACTCAAAACTTTTCTTCCTTAGTCACTGATACATAGCAAAGTATTTAGACATACACATAGACATGCATTCTTTAACATGCATAACAATTTCTTCTTCTTCTTCTTACACCTTTCTAAAGCCATACCATAACCCTCTATTGGCTCCTACTTCAAGGCCTAATCTTCTAACTTTGAAAAAGAAACCATGCTTTTCTACCAAAGCTCTACTATCATCTACCAAAGAATCTGTGTTGAAGGACTTCCATGAATGTAGAGCTCTCAAGGTGAACCTATTCCCATTTCTTCATCTTTTATGTATAATTGTTTATTTGGGGATATATTGTGATATTGAATTGTTCAGGGATCAGCTGAAAAATTAGTATCTTAACCTAAGCTGAGAGATTAACTAATAGAAATTGAACTATGCAGCTTTAGTTTTTTCACACACAAAATTTTGGATTCATGTGTTTAGGTACATTTATTCTATGCATGTTAACGATTGATAAATCTTTGACTTGTTTTGAAGATTATCTCAGGCCTGCATAATTTTGATAAGGACAATGTTGCTTCAGTTGTGACAGCTGCAGAGAAGGTTCGGTTTTTTTTTTTCTCTTTAAAGATTTGTTCTGTTGATCAGTTCACTAATTTATGTAGTATCCATGAATTGGTTTAGTATTTGATAGCTGATAGATGCATGAAAACAATTATACATATGAATTGTGGATTATTCTTTTAAAGATCTCTAATTATTCTGAATACTGTTTTCTTATGCTTTCTGCAATGAAATATTTAGCATTACAAACTAACATACTAATGTCCAATGAGTTTGTATTGTGATGCCATGTGCTTTACAGGGTGGAGCAACTCATGTGGATATAGCGTGCGACCCGGAGTTGGTGAAACTGGCTATCAGCTTAACTTCTTGTCCGGTATATTAATACTTTTCGAAATTCCGTTAGCTTCTAAAAGAATTATAGTTGTGGAACATATTGATCATTTACTACATTAATGTTGAGCATGTATATTAGCATTTTATATCCCAAATCCATTGGTCATTGGATTGTGGAACAAGACATTTACATTTAGGTTTTGATCCTTTTCTTTTTCTATCATTTGCATATAATTCATGCTTCTTGCAGGTTTGTGTTTCATCTGTAGACCCTGCATCATTTCCGGCTGCAGTCGAAGCAGGAGCACTAATGGTTCGACTAACTTGTCTAAGTTTTATCTTCAATTCTAACTTGATCCTTTGGTTGTTGCACAATCCTTGAAAGTTATGCTAGCCATTAACCATAATCAAATAGGGCTTCTGGGAATTTTTTCACTGAACATGATTAATTGCATTGACAGGTCGAGATTGGAAATTATGATTCATTCTATGAGAAGGGAGTGGTTTTTACTCCGCAGCAGGTATGGAGAGAATTTAATGATTAAAGATTGAATTTATATTTGTCAAAGAGAGTGGCTTTTGTCTTTAATTAGAGCACAAATATCTTGTTTGATTTTCTTATGATAAACACTACGATTATGATATAGCCAATTGAACATAAGAAAAAGAAGATGTAGATAGTTCCTTCTGAATTTCTCAGAGTATTGCTAACTAATTAGCATTTTGTACAAATTCTCGTGCAGATTCTAGGTCTCACAAAGGAGACAAGGAGGATACTTCCATCAGTAACATTGTCCGTCACCGTGCCTCACACACTAAGCCTCCCTGATCAGGTTATAAGCAGTATTTTAAATTCCAGAATACACTATGTAGCTGATGTCATGAATTACCTGCACAGATGAATAAAATTAATCTAAAACCTTAACAGGTCAAGCTTGCAGAGTTACTAGAAGAAGAAGGTGTAGACATTATTCAAACCGAGGGAGGAAAATGCTCAAATCCTACAAAGTCTGGTGTTTTAGGCTTGATTGAGAAGGTAAACAGATAACTTATGTCTCTTGTTTTAAATTCAATGGATCGTCATACACACTGCTACTGTTGTATTGATAAATTTACCATTCTTTAAACCATTAGATTTCTCATGGCTGGTCATTGCAGGCAACACCAACTTTGGCAGCAGCATATTCTATATCAAGAGCTGTTAAGATCCCTGTCATGTGCTCATCTGGCTTAAGTGCTGTTACAGCGCCTATGGCTATCACAGCCGGGGCAGCTGGTGTGGTATGTTTCTGAATCTCAACAAATTTTTTTCCATCTTATTCTGTCCAGAAAAATCATAAACCAACTTTTCTTATGTAATATTCTACTCTTATGGTGACAAGTTATTGATCAGTATACTATTTACTATTTTCTGTTCACAGGGTATAGGTTCTGCAGTTAACAGGCTAAATGATGTGGTTGCTATGATTGCTGAGGTTAAAAGCATTGCGACTTCATTGCAGACATCATCTCCGATGCATGCTACACGCAAAGTGGAAACTCGTAGACAGTAGTTCAGTTCTATCCATTGGGTTGTGTCACAAGAAATAGGTTAGAAGTGAAGGATACCAGTGAATAAAACATGAAGAAAATTTGGGAACCTTACTTCAACATAGGGTTAAAAAAGTGTGAGGATCCATCTTTCTTCTTCCTTTCTATTTCTGAGCTATGGTATTCTGATGTTTCTACAGAGGAAAGTATAACTTTGCCCTGCATATTTTTGCTTCTTTAATTGCTAATTTTGGATTCTAAAATTTCCCTAATAAAGAAGAGCATTAAAAGTAAAATGAACATGCGCTATGAAGAAGCTATTCTATTTAAAAAAAAAAGAAAGCAGCATTTTTCCAGAGTTATTTCCATATAATTGCATACAACGCTTTTCCACTTAAGCAAAAAATTGGATTTAACAATAATCACGAGTTTACTCCCCAGGTTGCGAGTTTGATTTTTACCCCATTTTGAGCCAAAATTATGTCGTTTGAGCTATAAAAAAAAAACTCATCATTTGCCATCTAGCTTCGATGCTCTTAGCTTCCGTCTTCTTCGTGCTTCTCGACCTTCTCTTTCCTCTGTCCTTCTTCATCGTTCACTCATTTTGGTTTTACTTCATCTCTTTTGGCTGTTGTTGCATCTGCTTCTGAGTTCTACCCCTGATACGAGCTTTTAAGTTCTATTCCCTGCTTCTGTTTCGCTCTTGTGCTTTTGCCGCTGATTCGAGCTTTGCTTTTGCTTTGTGCCTGTGTAGTGCATTGTACTAGTTGTATAATTGACTAATTGTTAAAGATTTGAATGTAATTATTATATCATGTACTATTATTTTAATTTATTATGTGTTATGTGGTGAAATTGTTCAATTTAAATGATCAGATTTGAGTAAAATAAATTCACAAGAAGTAAACTCACACTAGATTCGCAAGTTTGACAACCTTGAGAGAAATAATGTTACAATAAAACATTCTATTAAGCATTATGCCCAAAAATCTGCAATTCTATTACTAAGCATCCAAATGGAATTAACAGATGTACTTTACACAAAAAATTGATAGAGAGAACGATAGTTATTCACAAGGATAAAGCAGAGATGACTACAAACTAGATGTACAATTTCAGACCAAGCAGCTTTAATTCAAACAGTTCCAAACCTTCTATCTAGCTAACTAATAATAATTACATGGGTCTTATTCATCAAAATCCGATTCTTCATCAGTGTCTTCAAATTCACCGTTTTCCTGCCAATCAGCAACAAAACAAAACGAACTGTTTCTTTCATAACAAGGTAAACAAGAGTGAGTTCAATACCATGAACATAATAAATTATTACCATTTTCTTATTATATTCTGCCATTGCCATATCAAATTCTGCGCGCTTTTCTGTTGCTATATCATAGTATTGAACCTTCTCCTGTAAGATACTGGTGTTATTAGCACAGAATTCAACCAAAGCCATATTTCTTTTCGCTCAGATCTAAATGAACGAATTTAAAAGATTTGGAATGAATGCAGTTGATGCGAGTAAGTGAACGTTTTAACACAAAAAGGAGCGTCTCCTCAAAGGCACAAATTGTGCGTCACAGGATCTCATTTAAAATATAAATAAATGTTCTTGTGCAGTTAATGAAGAGCTGTGTTACGAGCATATAAAGATACCATTTCTAATGCGACCAGCACCAAAGATTGCAGCCATAATAATGCAATTCAGGCTAAACGAGGAAAGGAGAGGTTACATTAAACCTAAGTCCTAACCTCATAAGTCATCGTTTTCCACTTCTCTCCACATGCCTTGCCAATCTGAACTAACACATGAAGGAAGAATTACCAAAAGGAAGTGCATTAATTTACAAAGAATAACAAGTAACAACAACAACAGCAGCAGCAATAATATAGTCGCTATTCATGCAAAGTATACAAACGTTTTGCAAATTCTCAAGTCTAAAATAACTGACAATTTTTTAATAGAAGCGGGGATCACATTTAATGTTGTATTGGAATTTTAGAAATTATCCGAATTTTATAAATAATTAATTTGCAAACAAATACTATCTTGCTTCAAGACAAACTAAACCTATAAACTAGATCAGAATTACTACAGATACAATAGATTGTATACATACATCTCGCATTGACTTGACATCGGGGTTCTGCTCTTGAAATTCTTTACGAAAATCCTCCCTTAAGAATGACAACAAAGGACTTCAAGTAAGCACAATAAATTTGAAAAATTACAATATTTTCCATCAATGGAAATGAAGCAGTTGGTTTATGTATACAATGCTGAAGTAAATGGCAATATACTGAACAAAGAACAAAAAAACAAGCTAGTAACAAGGAAAGCAAACTATAGCAGGAAAATCATGATTAAATGGCTTGTGATAACCATAATTTTTAATACAAATGATTGTCTTGACTCTTGAACATAAAATACTGATGCATCCAAACTGACTTGTAAGCACAAACTTTCCATCAAGTGATTACCTCCCCAGCACTTTTCCCTCTAAAGTCAATTACTTTACCTTACAATTCCAGAACATTATTAATTCCAGTGGATCATACTTCTAGGATCAGTAATCAGTAAGATGGGCAAAGAAAGAAGCATATAACACTAACTGCAGGTTTGTTTTCTAAAATTAAACACCGGCACTTTTCCAACTATTTGGGAGAGCTTAATATTTCATTCAAGATATACAAACAATGCCATGCCATGAACCTGGAACATACATACATGAAACTAAACTGGAGCTAAATGGCGTTTCCAGTGGTGAACAGGTGAGTAACACGTTAGAACCTGCCATTATGAGTCTTAGCAATACCATATATAAAGTATAACTACCAGTAAGACAACATAAAAGATCATCAATAGCAAGTATAAATTAAATACAGGGAAAGATGGAGGAAAAATAATCGCCCTACAAGAAGTAGAAGAAAGCAGTGGGAGGTTTCTTTGGCTTCTTAGCATCAATCTTTTGTTTTGCTTTGGGTTTCTTTCTCGAATTAGCCTGCCGCAGTGATCTCTTCATCCCCCTGCTTGTTTTGATGTTCAACACTAGTTTGCTGAAAATTCCACAACAACATCATATTTAGATATTTGAATGTAGTTATCATCAATCATTGTTCTAATACACTAGCAACACTTGAATCCAGAGAACCTAGACCTAGATGAACTCCAGAACTCCATCCCCTTGCTTATTTTTTCAGGTGTGATGTCTGAAGCAGATATGATAATAAATAAATAAATAAGACAGTACCTCCCAAATTCATGTTTCTAATCACTCAATTTTTCTCAATTATCAGGATGGAACTTTTTTAGTACAATCTTTCCAGAGAAAGAATGACCTCTTTTATCGCAATATTTTCGCGAATTTACTGATAACAATAATAATACAAAAAAAAAGTGACAAAGGAAGAGTTAAAAAACCCAGTAGTGAAGGAAGTAAGCAACTTTATGTTGAACACAATGACCTAATTGAAAGAGAGTACATTGATACAGAGATAGTGCAAAAATTAGTTGAGTTGGGTAATGGAGAAACTAGAGAGTAAATAGAAGAGTGGTACCGGGAAGGAACAGAAGAAGAGGGTGACGCAGAAGCAGAGGTTTTCCGTTTAGCCCTTCCCGCCATCGCCCTCTCTTTTTCTTCTTCGTGTTCAGTGGTGCGGTTTAGCAGAGCTGTCAGTGTCAGCTGTGCTGGAAGCCATAGCCCATAAACACGCTTCCCGTTATTCAAACCTAAACGACACCGTCATGGTTACCTTCTTTTTTTTTTCTCGTTTATACAATTTTGTTTGTAGAAGAATTTTTTTATTAGGGGGAGTCTTTTTTTTGTGTGTAAATATAAAAACATTTACAAATCTTCAGACCTTTTTTAGTTTGGGTAGAGCTAACTAATCGTGACGACGTTACACTGAAGGGGTCCACTTTATTGAGCTTTGCATTTTCCTAAACAGTCTTGGCCCAAAATAAAATTCATTAAATGGAGTTGGGTTGAGTTGGGTTGAGCTAACTACTTTACAGTTGATGGGTATTGAGTAGATAAACCATACACCTAAATCTGGTATCTTTCTTTTTTTTTTTTTAAATATTTTTACTTACGTGCTAAACTTGATTTAGTTTTTGTTCTTTTCATTGAACGTCGAAGTTCGAACACCATAAAAAAACTTGGCTCTAATGGCATTTTTTTCCCCTCTCCACCTCAAGGTCTAGGGTTTAAACCCTAAAAAATGCAATTGAGAAAAAATATAATAAAAATATGTGAAAAGTGTTTGGGTGTATTGTGTATCTAGAATTGAGAATTGTTCAATCCACCGACAAAAAAAAAGGTTTAAATATTATAAATACTACAATTAATTAATTGAAATGAGAATATTTTAGATATAAAACGTTATTAAAGTTTCAGTCTCCATCTCTATAAATTTTAGTCCCTTGTGTCCCTACTTTTTTGGAGGTATTGAAATACTGAAATTTTAGAGACAGAAACAGAAATTTTAGTACTGAGTTTCAGTCTCTCACTCTCTGTCTCAGTACCTCAAAACAAACGCTACCTTAAAAAATAGGAACACAGGGGACTAAAATTTTTAGAGATGAAGACTAAAACTTTAATAACATTTTATATCTAAAATACTTTCATTTCAATTAATTAATTCCAATTTTATCATTTATACAAATTAAATTAGAATTTTATTCTTATTTCAATTTCTGTCTCTCATTTTGCACCAAACAAAATACTGAAATTTATTTCGATCTCTATCTCTTAATCTCTGTCTCTCAGTCTCAATCTTTCCGTCTCTATCTCTCCACTAAACGCTACCTAATATAGACATCTCTAGTAACCTACTAGTTGTACTCCATATTAATTTTGATTGGGCATGGCTAATCCAAAATCAGGTTAACTAACTACCTAGATGGAACCGCAACCTTAAATAAAATTTAATCAATTTCATAAAAATTGTCATAAAACAAAAATACATAAATGAAGAAGTACTCAATAGTAGAGAACTATTTTCATAAAAAAAATTAATTAACCCAATTGCAATTAGTATTCAATAGTGGTTTATTTGTATTAATGCATTTATTTATTAGTCGTAAAAAATTAGTAAGACTTTTTTTTTTTTATTGATATATGGAAATGCAATGGTGGAAGGTGATGGTGTCGGAGAATACTAAAAATGGGATGTGTCAAGGCCTTGTTTTTATCGCCTCCTGCTTGGTTGTGTGTGGGCGTGCCCGGTTCCGCTTTCATGACACCATAACAATACGATATAAACAAGAAGCATATAGAAAAACACACTCAGTCAAGCAACTTAACGCAACGCAACGCAATTAACAAACTAACAGAGACATTTTCACAAACACCTGGTAGCTCTAAAACCACTTCTCTCTATCTCTCTGTCTCTCTGGAGTTGCATTCGCTAATTGTTACTGTTCCACCATCATGCAAGCCATTCACACACCCACGCTCCGCGTCTCTCCGTTGGACCCACTTCGCAAATCAACCAATCCTCCCATATCCACGCGCCGCGCATCTAAGAGGGTCTCCTTCACCGTCTCCGCAGCCGCCGTCTCCCCCAAGGTTTCGGCTCCTCAGAGGCAGAAGGATCCAAAGAAGCGCGTTGTAATCACCGGAATGGGCCTAGCCTCCGTCTTCGGCAACGACGTCGACACTTTCTATGACAGACTCCTCGCCGGGGAGAGTGGTATCACCACCATCGACCGCTTTGATGCCTCCAAGTTTCCCACCAGGTTCGGCGGCCAGATCCGTGGGTTCAGCTCCGAAGGCTACATCGATGGCAAGAACGACCGCAGGCTCGATGATTGTCTCCGGTACTGCATTGTCGCCGGTAAGAAGGCTCTCGAGAACGCTGACCTCGGGGGCGAAAAGCTCAACAAGGTGCGTTTTTCATGGGAATTCCCCATATTTTGATTTGGTCGGTGATGGTCGTGTTTTAACTTATGTGGTTCAATCTTCTTTGCTGCTTCTGCATCTTAGATCTGTTAATTATTTTGTTTTGTTAATAGGAATCAGTTTCTGCATTTGGTCACTGATTCACTGATAGTTTGGTGCTTAATTGGTCACCTAGGTGTTGAGTTCAGTTTGAATGAGAACGTTGTTTGTTTGTATATTTGAGCTTTTGATTCATTTAGAAATGTGAGTTACTGCA
>NC_029787.2:131598214-131601888 GCF_000816755.2 Arachis ipaensis | reverse complement strand
GTTTGGAAGCTTTCTAAGCATCGGAATGGGCATTATTTGCAACACTTGCACTTATTGGACATAGCTAGTTCATTAGTTGTCTTGGATTGTAACCTTCTTAGGCAATCATATATATATTTTTTGAATGCTTAATTAGAAGATGTCAGCAACCGTGTGAAAAGAATATATACATATTTCTAGGCCTAATATACCAAGCTAGCTAGTAGTTAAGTTATTTCTGCAAAATTTTTTTTTTTTTTGTGGCTTTTTATTGCTTCAATGGAATCATATTTTTATGGCATTGATCAGAACTCCTATCTGGATTTTGAATTGGTACATACTTTCTAAATTCTTTCAATTCCTTCTGATGGTGGTTTGCTACTCTTGTATTAATGTTAAAAAACTTGAATCAGGCCTACCTGTGCTTTGAATTGTTTTTGCTTATTTTGAGCAATATAGAAAAGCTTAAATCACTCTGTATTATTTGCAGCTTGACAAGGAAAAGGCCGGTGTTCTTGTCGGGTCAGGGATGGGTGGTCTTACAGTATTTTCGGATGGTGTTCAGGCTCTAATTGAGAAAGGACATCGCAAAATAACACCGTTCTTCATTCCTTATGCCATTACTAACATGGGTTCTGCTTTGCTTGGAATTGATCTTGGTTTCATGGGTCCAAACTATTCCATATCAACTGCATGTGCTACCTCCAATTATTGCTTTTATGCTGCTGCAAATCACATCCGCAGGGGAGAGGCTGATTTGATGATAGCTGGTGGGACTGAAGCTGCCATCATTCCAATTGGGTTAGGGGGTTTTGTTGCATGCAGGGCCCTCTCTCAGAGAAACGATGACCCTAAAACTGCTTCAAGGCCATGGGATAAAGACCGAGATGGCTTTGTAATGGGTGAAGGTTCTGGAGTTCTGGTAAGGCAGCCCAAAAAGTGCAAATAGAACAAACTCCTGCTTACATATTTTGTTTTCATTCTTTAGTGGCAATCTTCCTTATGTTGGTCACTTTAATTGACAATTAAAAGTGATTTGATATTTTAGTACTGTGGCTCTTTGCTAATATATATTTCCCTGTTTCTGAAAAGATAGTTGTCTTCTTCATTTGTTGGGTCTCAGGTAATGGAGAGTCTTGAACATGCCATGAGGCGAGGTGCGCCTATTATTGCTGAATATTTGGGAGGTGCTGTTAACTGTGATGCTTATCACATGACTGATCCAAGATCTGATGGGCTTGGTGTTTCTTCATGCATTCAGAGCAGCCTTGAAGATGCTGGTGTCTCACCTGAGGAGGTACGATTTTATTCCCGACACCTGTTGTCTAATTTTGTTGCTGATTTTATCTGTTGAAAGAAGTTCTACTGTTAATTATTTATATCATTCCTCGTGGATGTCTCTCCAGTTGATATGTTTGCTTTCCTGTTACCATCTATTAGTCAGGGATGTGTTATCAATATCTTTTTAGCACATGATATGATATGATAGGGGAGGCCACTATCCAACATAGCCGACATATTTTGGAGAGTTTCTACTAGGTAGTATAAGTTGGAGCTTGGAGTAGGTCTCCATGATTCACTAGCATTGAGGTTTGGATAATGTTGTGGAGAAGTTAGTGGACAATTGGTATAATTAGTGAGACCAAGAAGTCCAAATAAGTAACACATACAGTGTGAATGGGAGTTATGGCCTTAAGTTAACTATCTTATAACTACCCTCCTCCATTCCCATAGAGAGGAGCTTGAACTACTAATGGAAATAAATGCGAAGGCAAATTTTGCTTTATTTTTAATTTATGTTCTAACTTGGATTCATGCAAGCCTTAAATTGGTGTATTGAAAGCATATCAAATACTTCTTTCCAGGTCAACTACATCAATTGTCATGCAACTTCTACTCTTGCTGGTGACTTGGCAGAGATTAATGCTATTAAGAAGATTTTCAAGAAAACTGATGGCATCAAAATCAACGCAACAAAGGTATTATCCCAATTTTTGCCTTTATTTGCTGGTGAAAGCTTTTCTGTCTTCTACTTGTCAATTATAGCAGATTATATTCTATTAGTTCCATGGTAAATGAGTTGACGGATTTTTTTTTTTTTTGAAATTATTTATCAGTCTATGATTGGGCACTGCCTTGGTGCAGCCGGAGGTTTGGAAGC
This sequence comes from Arachis ipaensis, assembly GCF_000816755.2. Lineage (NCBI taxonomy): Eukaryota > Viridiplantae > Streptophyta > Magnoliopsida > Fabales > Fabaceae > Arachis > Arachis ipaensis. Next base: position 131,599,748 of record NC_029787.2, on the reverse strand, counting down.
CATTGCAACAGTGAAAGCCATAACAACAGGGTGGCTGCATCCGTCAATCAATCAATTCGTATGTATACTTAATTCTTTTTTATCTGATTAAGATTATTTGTTGTCAACTATGTTCAACATACAGCATGAGCTTTTGTTATGGTCTGACAATTTTTTATATATGGTCAATGTCGGCATATTTATCCCTTATTTTATGTACGACGGTAATAGTTGACTCCTTTCTTTGGGGAAAAAGATTAGGTCTTCTCTTCCTTGAGTTATTTGAAATTTCATCTAGAAACTTGAATGTGTCATCAATGTTTATGAGAGAAGTCATTGCAGTAATCTCCACGGATAAGTGCGCATATATCCTATTAGATTTTTAATTTGCAGCTGACTACTTTGAGGTCTATTGGCTGAGCCAGATCACAAGAAGGATCCTGTTATTATGGCTGCTTATTATTAACACTTTTACTTTAATTGCCCGTTAGTACCATACAAAGCTTCAGTTGTTGAGTTTGATCTTCATGGTGCTTTGTTTTTTCTCATTTAAATGTTTTGTCGTAATAACATTTTGTCCTTGCTATTGGATGCAGAATCCAGAACCAGCAGTTGATTTTGACACAGTTGCCAATGTCAAGAAGCAGCATGAAATTAATGTTGGTAAGTTTCTATATAATTCAACAACCATGGTAATTTTCCGTTACACAAGATAAATGCCATAATCTGAACAGCTAATGGTTGATTTTTTTTCATTTCATTTCAGGCATTTCAAATTCATTTGGATTTGGTGGACACAATTCTGTGGTGGCATTTTCTGCTTTCAAGCCCTGATAGTCTGGTCTGTCACCACAAATGTAGAACAGGATTATAAATTAATTGCAATTTTGTTCTTTCTACATCATTGAGGCAACTTCCTTTATTTGAGTCTTTGATTTGTGAAAGCTGCAAGGCCTGTAGTTCTTATATTTGTGCTAATTGTGATTTGATAGCATAAAGAACATTTTGCGTATAGCTCGAATATTTATTTAGTTTGGAGTGCTGTGGTGGATACAGAAATTTCTATAGAGCTTATCTTCAACATTCTTCCTTAGTGTCTAGTAACGATGTTTAATCTTTATCGCAGTATGGTTTTATTTGAATAAAATGTTTCCCTTCCCTTTTTTTTTGTTGGTACCATTTGTTTTTAGTTTATCTTCTGGTCTTAATCAGTGATTATCATTTTGAATCTTGATTACATGTTGAGTCCATGGTACATTATTCTTATTCAGGGTGGTTTTGTAAGCTTAAATACATATTATAATGAACCAGGTTAGATATACATTAAAATCAGTCACTTAAGTGATGGGTCCGGTTGGGACCACAGATCCGGTTTGGTCCGGTTCGACCGGTCGGTCTGTCTAGTCTAATTTTGGGTCAAATTTTTCGAAATTAGTGTCAAAATGCTCGTTTTAAAAAGCTCTATCCTATTTTAATATAAAACTTTTTATTTCTAATTTTTATTATAAAAATTTAATTTATTAACTAATTATTTACTAATTTAGCGGGGTTTACA
>NC_029787.2:131597369-131598136 GCF_000816755.2 Arachis ipaensis | reverse complement strand
ATTACTTTAAAATATTGCTGATAAAATAAACTCATAAATAATAATAAAATTAAATTAAAAATTAATAAATTAAATATTACATGTCTAAATTAAATAGACTTGACTAATAAAGTGAGACCAACTTTCAAAATCTTTTGGAACTAAACTAATCAAATTCTAATGTTAGAATTAAGTTATTTAAGTAATATATATGGTATTCAATTCTAGAGCTTAAATAGTTAGATGCATATAATTAATTAATTATAATTAGGCCAATGCTACTATGTAAATGGTCAAAAATTTCTACATGTATAAATTTGAGGTGTTAAAATGAGATTGAATTTTGTCTATAATAATAGGACCCGCATTAATGAATAAATTATTATTGATGGGCCACCATAAACAGGATGCATGTAGAAAATGTTAACTATTTACTACTTTTGCATCCTTTAAATTAGATAAATTGGATTTAATTAGTATCAATAATTTTTTGTTGGTGTTCGATCATAACATTAGTTGAATTTTGGACTTCAGCTTGGGATCATACTTTCTATGTCAATATAAAACTTTTCTTTGTTTAAAAATTATTATTTGTATTGATTTTGTTAAATAAAATTTTATTATATAATATTTTTGCTATTTTTATTTTATATTGTAATTATGAATATTTACAAAATACTATTACCTTTAAAAAAAAGTTCTGAACAAAATTTTTTAATTATATATATAATAAAATTAGATTGATTTATTAAAGACAATTTTTTTATAATTTCAAATAATATTGATTG
>NC_029787.2:131595906-131597303 GCF_000816755.2 Arachis ipaensis | reverse complement strand
AGATTTAATTTTTTCTAAATGACAAAAAATAAAATGAAAAACATTTTACATTATTTTTCTAAAAAAAAAATAATACAAATATACTATGACTTTAAAATATTTTTTGTTACGTAAATTTAATGTGATAGTAAGAAAAAAATTTAAAAGATGGTGGAAATAGTCATGAAATAATGTCTATTCCTTCTTTTACATGATTTATTACAGTTTTTCTCAATTAAGTGCTAATATATATATATTTCTATATCAAAGAAACTATTACTATCGTTTTTTTTCCATTGTTACATCAAATTTATGCACGAAGAAAAAAAATTAATTTTATTAAAAAATTTTACCAAATAAAGTTTTAAAGTCATAGTATTTTTTGTTACACATGATAAATTAAATTTATATTATTCAAATTGATAAAACAAAATTTCTAACAAATTAATATAATTTTATTAATTTTATTAATTAATAATAATTTTTAAACCTAAATTTTTATCACGGCAACAAAAAATTGAACTAACGTAGAAGGTTAGTTCTCAAGTCCTATCCAAAAATTTCAGTAACTGGCCTAACACACAAAATTTCGTCAAAGATTAACTAAAACTATTAATTAATTTAAATAAGACACAAACTTTGAAACTTTCTGCTCATGTTAGTGTTTTTTCTGCAACAATTCAAATGATGGGCCCATCAATAATAATTTGTTCATTAATGCGGGTTTTGTTATTATAGGCAAAGTCCAATCTTATTTTGACACCTCAAATCTATACATGTAAAAAGTTTTGGCTATTTACATAGTAGCATTGGCCTTATAATTATAATCATTTTTGTAATCACAAGTAATGAAAATAGTTTAACTAGATTGAATATTTAGAATACATACAATTTATAATGCGGCAAGCAATAATAATCACATTTAACTCAACGATAAATTCAGCTTCTCATAGAAAGATAATTCCATCTACATTCTATTAGGTTGGTTATAGCATATAAAACGATCAAACCATCATTAAACAAAATAAAATTCACAGTCTTTGCTGTGTTGAACTTTTGCATCCAAATAATTCGCACCCAAATCAACGAAACAATTCAAGTTGCACACCTGACGGATGTGGTGCATTATATAATGATTGTGGTAAAAGATAATTCTGCTGTAAGAACAAAAGAAAACAATTGAGTAACAACATTCATTATATAATTAAAAGAATAAAAATAAGGTTGAATTTATGAAAGAATGACAAAATTTTAATTTATACCTAAAAAATGATCAATTTCAATATAAAATAAAGAATGCATTATTACTGTATAGAAATAGTTAAGAAAAGAAAATTAAAAGATAAAATAAAAAATTTTGGCTCTGGAATTTACACGGATGAATGGTAAATGAAATACTCTATACATAGTTATATACT
>NC_029787.2:131595381-131595863 GCF_000816755.2 Arachis ipaensis | reverse complement strand
GTTATTTGAAATTAATACTTTCTATAAATAAGAAATAAAAGAGAGAGGTAAGTATACTTGCATCATCAGAATGCTCTACGTCAATATGTTTAGCGCCAACGTAAATATTATATAGATGATAATTAAGTATGATTGACAATTATATTATAAAAAATGACCATTAATAGAATTATTCATTATATTGAGGTTCATATAATTATAAACAAGATACTTTTTTAAAATAAGTTAAGAGAGATATATGCATATATACTAATACCAAAATGCATCATGTTAATATTTTTGGCGCCAGAATATAATCCATTGTATAATAATATAATGATAACTATTATATATAGGGATATTCATGGATCGAATTCAATCTGCATGTCCGCGGTGTTTACACGAATCTAATACGAGAATTGTGGATATTGATTTGATTCGCAAGGCTATCGGATCGGATCGGATTCTGTTCATATACTGATAGATCGGATTGCGGATTTTAG
>NC_029787.2:131574844-131595184 GCF_000816755.2 Arachis ipaensis | reverse complement strand
TAATTTTTATAATCGCGAATGTCATTATAAATATTTTTCTAATTACTTTTCTATATAATTATGCAGGATAATATTGAGGATGATGATAATGAAGATTAAGTTGATTATTATTGTGGTTTATTGGCTAAGATAGAGTAGTGTTGGGAATGGATACATGTATAGTTGACTAATAACTTTTATTAGAAGATACTTATGTAGGATATAATGTTTTAATTTTTTATAGAGTATTAGTAGTAAATTCTAAGTGATATCATAGTTATTTTGATATGGCTATGTTTATTTTAATATGAGATGTATGAATATTTAAAATTAACATTATTCTAGTACTTTTGGATCATCATTATAAATATATTTTGGTTACATTTTATTTTTATTATTTAAAAAAAATTATGTTTAATAATATTTTAGGAGTAAACATGTTTAAAAGAGTGAAAAAAATGGATTTTATTGATATTTTTAATGAAAATAATTTTTTAAAATATTTTTATGTTTTGCGGCACTACAAGAAAAACTTTATTTTTCGATGCTAAAAATTGACGGTTATCTCTCGCGTCAATATTTTTTGATAGCCTGCTATCGATATTGTTGAAAAAGATGATTAAAAATAAAATATCAAAATCGATAGTCACATCGTCGATTTTTTTGATGATGCATTAAACCATTCTCCTATTATCGTCACATTATCGACGAACCATGGGGCAAGAATACTTTTATTTTAAAATCAACGGACATGCCGTCTATTTTAGTATTTAAAATATCGACGAGCAACTATGTTTTGACACTCCAGCAATGAAAAAATGTTTGTAAATGGGTACAAGAGTTGAAAATGTCAGATGGATATGTTTCAAATTTATAAAAGTGTGTTGATGTCAGGGGAGGAAAATTGTTTGGGATGAAAACTCGTGATTGTCATGTATTTATGGAGTGTTTGCTTTCGTTAGCCTTCAAAGAGTTGCCGGACCACATGTGGAAACCGTTGACCGAAATAAGTCAATGTTTTAGGGACCTTTGTTCATCTACTCTTCGGGTTAGCAACAGTGTACAAATGGAAGTTAATATTCCTGTTATTTTGTGCAAGTTAGAAAGAATTTTTCCACTTGCTTTTTTTGACGTAATGGAGCATCTACCAATTCAGTTGGATAAGAGGCACCTGTTTGTAGACCAGCTCAGTATAGGTAGATGTATCCATTTGAGAGTGAAACAGGCACGTATAAGAGATCAGTAAAGAATCGGTTAGAGTAGAGGGTACAATTTGTCAAGCATACTTGGGTAGATAGACATCAAGATATTGTTCTATTACTTTGAGTTAAATGTAGTGTCTAAGAGAACAAGGCCGAATCGAAATGATGATGGTGCTGAAAGTTCATCTGAGCTTGCCCTTTCTATTTTTGATCAACCGGGTGCGCCTATGGGAGCCAACAAATACAGGTGGTTGACTAGTATGAAAGTTTTTACTTGATCCAGTATATGTGATGTATATACCATTCCGAAGTGATCTATTAATGTCGCTTGAAATAAGATGTAGAAAGGGAATATAAAAATATTCCTATAGAATCTTGAGGAACGGGCCCATTAAAGCAGTACGTGAGTTGGGTTCAGAACGTCATGAGACAGTTCGGTCCATATCTGATGGGATTTGAACTGATACTTACGTCTTACTATGGCATTACTCTACCACTGAGTTAAAAGGGATGGGATATAGTTCCGAAGGATGAATTGGACAGTTCCAGTAAGATTTTATTCTTGAACAAAAATCCAATAAACTTATTTGAGGGAGGGGCCTTCCATGGATTCACCTATATAAGCCGCAACTAAAGTAGCAAAAATAAGGGTTTGAGTACCGATTGTATGGGAAATCCTTCAAGAAATTATGCAGGGGCATCCCGTCTTGCTAAATACCCAAAGTTTTCTAGTTTACCCCAACATTCCCCACTTGTTCGACTGTTACTGAGCAGTTTTTGGATATCAAACGGACCTCCCCAGAAGGTAATTTTAATGTGGCCGATTTTCTCTCTTTTCAATCAGTTTCGCTACAGCACCTGCTGCTCTAGCTAATTGTCCGAAAATGAAAGCCGCTCACTTACATATCTTGTTGAATTGTCCTGAAGTAGATACATTTAGAAGTCATTATGACCAGATCCATGGGGGCAATAATTCTTTATCCAACTTTTCATCATTATTTCATGAGCATGTAAGTTATTACGTTTTGTTGACTGGATCAAAATATGTCAATGTAAATATTCTCTAAATACTATATTTTATTTGACAAAATTAGGTAAAAAATCCTAGCAATGGCATAACTTGTCCTCATCTATTGAGTTTAGCATTCAGTCCAAAAACTAGGGCCACGAGTGTTGATATGTTCAAGGTCGATGTGTATATATTCCAAACTCCTGAGCATGCATGTGAAAAGGAGATAGATAATACATGCATATATGTTAAGGGTAATGAAGGGAATAATGCATCTGACTGGTACGACACTCTTAAAGAGATTTTGATTGTTGAATATCCAAGTCTTGTTAGTTTGAGAGTCACCTTATTTTATTGTGAATGGTATGACCCTACCAGGCCTCAGAAAATGCATAGACACAAAGACTACAAAATAATTGAAGTATTACCCACTAGGAGATATGGGAGTTATGATCTATTCATCCTTACGCAAAAAGCTAGACAAGTGAACTACATGACATATCCACAATGTTGTAAGCCTAATTAAAAGATTGTGATTACATGTAAACCACGAAAAATAATGGAGGAAACACAAAATGAATCTGAAACCGAGGTGTATCAAAATGATGAGCCTCCACATACTAGGATCATTTTAAAAACCGAGCTTCCACCATCATTAGCATCTAGGTCATGAGATGTTGATATGATACAACTTCAAGTGGCTGACCTCTAGGTTCCTAATGTAAACAATGAGGAGGACGGTGACATTGAGATCTATGATGACGATGATGCTTACATTGATGATGATAGAAGTTCGGAACTCTCGAATTGAGGTTTTAGTTGTAAATTCTTAGTTTGCAAATATGTTAATTTACTTTAATTCATATTTTGTAATTTTTTGTATCAGTTATGTTATGGATAATAACTTACTTATTTCAATGTGTACAGAATATGGTTGGTAGAGATGAAGATCGCGGTCGTGGCCGTGGCCAAGGCCGAAAGGGTGCGCCAAGATTATGCACTCAACAAGCCAATGAGCCTCCTAACACTACCTCACATGGTGTGCAGATTGATCCAGCTATTATACAAGATATCTCTAGTAAAGACGAAGATCGTGGCCATGGTTGAGGCCAAAATGGGAGGTCTAGGCTTTCTACCAGTCGCTCCCTTGACTTGCATGCGGATCCATACAGTCTTGTTGGGTGAATCAGGCACGACTGTTCTGACCAGTGGGATACCGCCACCTATTGCTACTACTACCCCTCTTGTCAGGAGCCTCAGATACACATGATGCCTACTCTGGATGCGCCAAGATCATGCACTCAACAAGCCAATGAGCCTCCCAACACTGCCTCACATAGTGCACAGAGTGATCCAACTATTGTAGCTCCCAGTCGAGCAGGATCCTGTGGAAAAAGACAAATCACATCTACTGGTACCCAAGATACTCAGGGTCAAGAAACATCCACTACCACTGGTCATTCCGTCACAAGTGCTCCTAAGCTTAGATATGATGGTGCCAAATTGTTTGTTATTTGCTTTAAATTTTATGAATATCATGTCTCATTTTTTTTTTGATGTAGTTGGCACCCACCTAAGCCTGGCTTGAAGCGCATTTCTCAAGTTTTTAAGAAAAATGACAATAAGTATTGGCTGAATTTTGATGAGGCAGATGATGATACTCGAAAAATATGGTGGACATAATGGAGGGTAAATGTTATCTACCTTGTTTTACGTATTTTACAATATTACATATCATAGTATGTTATATGATAACAAGATGTTATTTCTCTTTTTTAAATAAAAATACTTTGACATTTTTGATACGGAAGAGGATGACATCTATCAAGTTTAGAGGTTTAGGGCTGCCAAGCGCCTGTGAGGCATGCTCCATGCCATTCTAAAAAAAGGTGCCCATGCATATTTGATCCCACTAGAAGTTCTTGGTGAATTTATGAGATGTTGGGACACGGATGCCTATAGACAATTACAGGTGAGAAATACAGTTGCCAGGAAATCGACTCGAGGTACTTCCCTTCACATTGCAAAAAGCACCACCTTTCTAGAAGTGAGATTACGCTTGATAAGTTGCTTATAAAACCATCTTTTTTACTTTATGCATTGTTTAAGTTACTTGGTTAAAGTAAAAACGCATGAGAAAACTTGTTTGGAATTTTGTGAGATTTGATCTGGCCTCACATTTTTTAGAAGGGTTAAGACACGTTTTAGGAAATTAGTGATTATATCATTAATTACCAAGTTTTGTGGGAATTATTGTGTGGAGGTATTCGTCATCGAAAATATACCATATATGTTAATGTAGTGAATAAATAGTTACTATTGTAGAGGGTATAACACATGGAATGATACAAAGTCATTTCTTATCCAAAAATCCAAAAATTATTTTTAGATAACAGTATTTAAATTAGAATTTGTGAATATCAAAGATGCTGCATAAAGGCATATAGTAGTATTGTTTGAGCATCAGAGAAAAATAATTGGGGAAGCCTATCGTGTTTGAGCCAAATTGAAACAATGGGTATATAATAGTATTGTTTGTATATTTGCCCTTAAAGTCATTGGAGTTTCTTATTGAATTTCTTTTTATGTGCAACTTGATGAATGACTTGGAAAGTAACTCATAAAACGAGACTTAAAAATTCTATAATCTTTGTACTACAATACAACAACAACAACAAAGCCTTGTCCCACTAAGTGGGGTCGGCTACATGAATCAAACGACGCCATTGTGCTCTGTCATATATCATGTCTACAGAGAGACCGTTTACATGTAGGTCTCGTTTGACCACCTCATGGATAGTCTTCTTAGGTCTTCCTATGCCTTTCGCCCTTTGTCCATCTTCCATCTCATCCACCCTTCTGACTGGATGTTCTTTCGGTCTTCTTCTCACATGTCCAAACCACCTGAGACGCGATTCAACCATCTTTTCCACAATGGGTGCTACTCCAACTCTCTCCCTTATATCTTCATTCCTTATTTTATCCAATCTCGTATGACCACTCATCCATCTCAACATCTTCATCTCTGCCACACTCAGCTTATGTTCGTGTTCCCCTTTAGCCGCCCAACACTCCGTACCATACAGCATAGCCGGTCTTATAGCGATGCGATAGAATTTACCTTTAAGTTTTAAAGGCACTTTTTTCACTTTTTTAAAACCAGATGCACTCCGCCATTTTGACCAACCTGCTTGGATCCTATGATTTACATCCTGTTCAATCTCTCCATTATCCTGTATGATGCACCCAAGATACTTAAAACTTTTAACATTTCGTAAGATGTCGTTCACGAAAACGCGAGAACCCTTGCTCATTTAACACTACATCTGGGCACCGATGCAGCGGCTCTTGCTTTGACACCGTACTCGAGCCATACGGCGCGTTGCTTCCGGGCAACGACCTAGCTTTAGCGCAATAATGTCTTTGATTCATGTCATGGGGGTTCGGCTATATTTTTATGTTGGTTGCCGAAGACCTAACACAACCCTCCTCCTTTATCCAGGCTTGGGACCGGCTATGTACCGCAAGTGTATGTAACATAGGCGGAGTTAATCTTTGTACTACAATAATGAATTTTAATAATGGTATGTTATTAATTAATATAAACTCTGTGTAAGTCTCTGCTATATAACAAATGAGATGTTATTATTTGTCTGATTGATATATATATATATATATATATAGTACAATTGTGTATTGTTAATTAGTTCAGTACATTCATCAATTGCTTTAATTTTGTTGTAAAACTATATAAGTTTAACTTTTCAGTTTTCAATTGCTTGGAGTAATATGGATAGTGATGGATAGTGTTAATGTTTCTGAACCAAATCATACGGCAAATAAGAGAAGAAATTTATTAGCAATATTTGAGGTTGTAGTAATAACAGTTGTTGGATTATTTCTTTCCTTCTTAAGACTGTCAAAACATGGTTATATATAAATATATTGATTGATAATTTGGTTATATTATGTAGAATTAATCGCTTGGAAGACCATCATGTATGGATAAATTTTTTGAACACACTCATACTCACAAAGTGGATAGGATTTAATGGGTTGATGAATACTCTCGAATGACAAAGTTAATTTACCTTTTTTCATTGTAATTGATCTTTTTTGTAAATTGGAATGTGTGAAAATAAATGACTTGATACCTTCCTTCGTTATAATGTTGGACTTATTTTTTTCACATATCCCCTTAGCTTTTGCATTATTGATACTTATAGTAGTTTACCCATCATTTCTCCTCGTTGTAGGATATATTTCAAGAACGCATGTTTCAGGCCGAGCAAGAGCGGCAGGCTGCTATAGAGGCTAGTGTAATTGATCCACCGCCTGTCTCTAAGAAAGCATATGGATTGAGACAGTGGGTGAAAAATAAAAAGGTAGGGTATATGGTATGGGTGAGGTAAGGGACTCTTCCATGGTGCGACCTTGAGTTGATGGGCCAACCATGACCACCAGCACCGATGTTTTGGATCTTAAAAAGCATATTACAATACTCAATAGAAAAATTGAATAACGTGCTGCTAAACATAGAGAGCTTGAAGACCACTACCAAAGAGAGAAAAGAGAGTGGCAATAGATTGTTGAATCCTTGAGGATCTCAACACCAGTAATTATCAGTTTAGTAATCAACTCAGCAGCTTGACTGAGTATGTGAGGGCCATGGGTCCTAATAGTTCTAGATCGCGTATTCTCCCACATCCTCCTTTTACTTTTCTAAGCTCCCAGAAAAGCACAGCCCCAAGTAGAAAACTCTAACCTATTCTGCAGCCACTAGGACAACCACAGAGTTCTCAAATGAAGGATGATTCTGATGATCTTGATGACTCAGATGAGGATTATTTAGACGAGTACGAGTAGGGTTATTTACTTTGCTTTGAATATTTTGTATTATTAGTGGATTGCAATTTAAACGAATATAAGTCTAAGTTTAGTTATTTATCTTATCTTGAATCTTTATGTTAGAGAATCATTTATTATTTTGATAAGTTTGTAAACTCATTATCTAATATTTAGTATAAATTTTATTTTTATATTTAAAAGTTTATTTGCCTTGGTATCTAATATTTATTATGAATTTTATTTCTATATTTAAAAGTTTATTTGCGTTAATTGTCTACTAATTTTCAAATGAAAAAATAATTAAAAAATATGGCTATTAAAATCGACGGCATCGTTGTCGTTTTTTAAATTTAAAATAGACAAAAGAAAATGAAATATAGACGATGGACTTGTCGATATTTTAATAATTAAATCGACAGCTATTTCTTCAATTTTAATGAATCAAATATCGATAGAAACGTTGTCGATTTTATTAAGTAGGTAAAATTCTCGAACTCATATTATAGACGGGAAGATTGTCGATTTTATTCAAATATTATCGATGGTAAGGCAAGCCATCGATTTTATTAAAATTTTGAAAAATCGATAAATTTAGAAATGACCGTTTTTACCGTCGATTTTTAATATTATCAATAGTGTTGTCGTCGATTTTAACGGTATATCTCGTAGTATGGATATATCTGATCTTATCTGTAAATATGCAGATCAGATCCAAACTTAAAAAATGAAAATATTAAATCCAATTTGATCCGATAATTTTAGTACAGATCAAATCAAAATTTTGACCATATCTAATTTNNNCAATTTAAAATTTAAAGGTTGAAGGCTATTTGTTCACTTGCAAGACTAACGTTTTATAGTTTTTAATATGTAAATCCTGTCAATAAATAATAAAATTTTTCCCTTGCTTTTGTGGTATACTAGATTAGCTTTTTCTTTTTGAGTAATTACTTAAAAGTTTAATTATTCTTTCGGTCTCTATAGTGTAAACCCCGTTAAATTAGTAAATAATTAGTTTTTAATAAAGAAAATTAGAAATGTGAATATTATATTAAATTAGGATAGAGCTCGTCGAAACGAAAATTTTGACATTAATTTCGAAAAATTCGGCCCAAGATGGGACCGAACGGACAAAACCGGTTGAATCGGGTCCAACCCAGACCCGTGGCCCAAACCGGCCCAGCATTTAAGTAAACCGAAGCCCTTCTCCTCCCCAATTCAGTAGAAGTGACGCTGAAAGCCCTTCTCCTCTGTCCGAGCTCCGATCGCCGCACCGTTTGCGACCACGCGACCACCGCGTCGAGCTCTATTTTTCTACCGGAACAATTTCATAGGTAATTCGCTTATTCACTCTTAGCCTCTTCTTCTCAAAATTTCGAAAAAATAAGTGGAGGTATTGAATTTCTTTGCTCTTTGATGTTTTAGGATCCAATTAGCATGAGGAAAACGTTCACTCTTGCTTATGTAAAGTTTAGGTAAGGTAAGGATACCATAAATCCTATTTAATTTACTGAATTTATGCTTTGAGTATTAAATTGGGTATATATGTGTTATAAATGTGTATTAGGTTGTGAATAAATAATTGGAGCTTGAAATTGTGAATATCGGAACGCGGAGGAAGATGTTTTGTGGAGGTTTTTGGGGCTATATTGGTTTTAATAAGTTGCCTTGATCATTACGAAGAAACCGGCCAAGGTATATGGTTTAGGTTTCTTGCATTTAATATATAATGTTATATGAAAACATAGGCTATATAACCATAAGATAAGCTGTAATGCGTGGAAATGTATAAAGCTTAGTATTCTTGATATCTATGTTGAGGTTGGTTATATGTAATGATGATGGTTGCTACATTGGTTTTGATATGGAAAATGATTATGTTGGTAGTGGTATGCTTGAATATATGTTGAACTAGTGTATGAGGAAATTGTTGAAAAGTGAGAATGTGACTTGTTAATGTGTGATGGATGATAGAATGGTGTAAGATCATGTGGCTGGGATATTGTATGATTTAGAATTGGTTACAGGTGAGGAATGGCTAATATGTGAATGGCAAAGCAATGAGATGGAGGTTTAATGTGATTTATAAAAAATTAGTTTTTGGCCGAACTTCGGCGGGCTATAATTTGGTTTCTGGACCCTCAATTTGTTTCCAATTTATTTTAAATGAAAATTGGGTTTGTAAAGTTTATGCCATTTGAAGAACGGAAGAAAAACGATTTAAAACAATTAAATTATGCACGTCGGAAGTTTTGGTGTGAATTATGTCATTATGCAGGTGATTATGCAGCTTTCTGGTGATCTGTTTTTTTGGAAAAACGTACGTCCACGCGTACGCATGGGCATGGACATTTTGGTTGTGCGTACGCAAGTGGCCCTATGCCTACGCGTAGTGAGCCAGCATGCATGTCCACGCGTACGTATGACAAGGGGACGCGCGCGCAAACTGCATTTTTACACTCCCACGCGTACGTGTGGCCTCTTTTTCAGCAAACATGATTTTTCTGAGTTTTAAACTCTATTTCAAACTTCTAAACCTCTATTTTCATTCCTTTAGTCATAAATAATAGTATTAAACCTGATAATCAGATGAAGTTAGGAAATGGTGATAACTTGGAGGTGAAGTAAAATTGAAAAGTGACGAATTGATTATGAAATGTTACAAAAGATCATGTGTGATAACAATCAAATGAATGATCATGTATGATACTTGGCTTGAATAATTAAATGATCTAAGATACGAGATTCTCTAGGTAAAATACCGTGGCTCGCCACCACGTGTAACAGGTTGAAAACTCGATACTCTGTTGACCCTATGACGTAAGGGTGACCGGGCACTTATAAATTTCCGGGAATGGTACCCTATTGAGCGATTTGATATATATATATATATATATATATATATATATATATATATATATATATATATATATATATATATATATATATATATATATATATATATATATATATATATATATATATATATATATATATATATATGAGAAAAAGCTATGCATAGACTCATGGGATGCGCGTCGGAGGACAGTCCAAAGGTTTAGCAAACCGGACTTGTCGGGTTGGCTTGATAACCGACAGATGAGACTCATCAGCCATAGGACAGGCATGCATCATGTGCATATTACTTGAATTACTTGTTTATGCATTAACTGGGTGTGCCTAAGTGTATTTGCTATGTTAAATGTATATTTGCTATCTGCAGTATTTGTAACCTTCTTGTATTTGCCTTTATCTGCTTATTTGTCTGTGATATGTTATCGGAGATGGAGGTATGGAGGAAAGGCAATGTGACTTAGATTCAAGATTAAGTTAAGATAGGCTTAGCTACTCTTAGAGAACCACCTTTTATGACTTCTGTTTAATACTTTAAGCTTTTTAAACCATGAGGTGACACGTGTCACCAAAGGTCCACGTCATCAAGCCACGTTAGCGCACCGTTAACGGAAAACGGGTTAGGGACTAATGTGGTGCAATTTTTTCAATCTTAGGGACGTTATTGGTACAATTGGAATCTCAGGGACGATTTTAATACACGACATCAATCTCACGGATCACTTTGAGGATTTACTCGATGTCGATGGCATTGTCACAGTGGTTTGAAGAGAATGGTGTGACGTTCTCCTCCCTCCAAGTCTGTTCGTGTTTGTGTGACTCAGTTCTCTGGTTTTGTTTTTTTTCATAGCTAAGAAGAAAAAATTTGAAAAATCATTTAAAAAAGAGAAGATAAATGGTTACTCACGTAAGGATATTTTGGAAATTTTACTCTTCTTATCATATCAGACACTCTATTTTGCCATATCACTAATATCTATTAATGATTTGAATAACGTTAACTAAAAAGGTAGAATTTATGTGAATCGAAATTTTTTAAAGTAAAATTAAAACAAAGTAAACCTTATGAGTATTTTTAAAATTTGTAGTAAATTTCAGGACAAAGAAAAAAAATATTTTCTCGTTTTTATTTTAAACATTCGGTAAGTATGCCTACGTAATTGGATTAATCCTTTTCATGTTATACTCGTAACATAGTTTGTTGATGACGAGAAAACCCCGGCTTAAATTACTTTTTTATCCTTCCAGATTCAGACCCTGATATTCGGTCTCATAAAACACCACTTGATTATGAAGTCATTAGCAATTTCTCATGATTGATATTTAAGGCCAAGACATTTTTTTTACTGGATATCATTTTTAAGAAGATATTGGGTCTAGATAGTTTTCTAGTTGTTTTAAAAAGTAAACTATAGTTTCTTTGGGTACCAAAGGCCCAAAGCCCAGAAGTGAAAGCTGACCATGATCGTACCGGACCAGACCAAGATAAAAAAAAACGAGAGCGGAACCGGACAGACCGGTCATTTTTTCCCGCCACGACGCGGGCACCTGACTCCATTTTCCCGCCAAATCTAAAGCCCTAGCATCGCTGAAAAAGAACGAACTCCCTAAACTCTTCTAGTCTTCTCCCTCCATCGCCATTTTCTGCTCTCTTCCTTTCTCTCTCATCAGCAAAATGGACTTGAACGAAGAAGTCAGGGCAGCTCACAAGCGAGAATTCGCCGATTTCTTGGACCAAGATGTACGATTCCATCAACACTCTCCGATTTTCCCTCGTCTTTTCTTCTTCTCTTTTTTTCGTTGTTGGGTTGCTGAGTGAATCTGAATGAATGAGTGCAGGTAGGGAAGGGAATTTACATGGACGAGATCAAAGCGCTCATCAATCACAAGCGCCGCCGCCTCATCGTCAACATCTCCGATCTTCACAGCTTCCGCGACTTGGGTAACAGGTTTCCACTTCTCTCGCACTACTAAAACTTTCTCTATAGCTATACTTACTTCTTAAGTTTCTTTTTTATATATATCTTTTAAAATTTTGTATCCATTTTTCTTTTAGGATTCTGAGGAATCCGAGCGAGTATATGCAAGCTTTCTGTGATGCGGTGACTGATGCTGCTCGTGCTATTGATCCCAAGTATTTAAAGGAAGGGGAACAGGTGCTTGTGGGTTTTGAAGGACCTTTCGTTTCTCGCCGAGTCACGCCAAGAGAGCTTCTCTCTGAATTCATTGGTTCTATGGTCTGTGTTGAGGGTATTGTCACCAAATGTAAGCTTACATCCCTCTTTCTTCTCTAAATTTATTTCTCTTTCATAATAGTTGACTAAATTATTACAATCAATAAGAGGTTGTTTAATTTTTGTTAGT
Organism: Arachis ipaensis; assembly: GCF_000816755.2. NCBI lineage: Eukaryota > Viridiplantae > Streptophyta > Magnoliopsida > Fabales > Fabaceae > Arachis > Arachis ipaensis. The sequence goes on along the minus strand of NC_029787.2, from coordinate 131,582,929 downwards.
GTCTTCAATGTACTGTTTTGCCTTTGGTACAAGTACTCACTTGGTTTTGTCTTTAGGAAGTTGTCCATATTTGTTGTCGTATCCATTTGTCTTTGATTTAAAGTGAATTTATGTACAAACAATCACGATATTGAGAATAATAAAACTCTGGTTTAGCATGCTGAAGCTAACAACCTAGTTCATTTATAGGTTCGCTTGTAAGGCCAAAGGTTGTTAAAAGTGTTCATTTCTGCCCCACCACTAGACAATTCACCAGTCGAGAATATCGTGATATTACATCCAACATGGGCTTGCCCACAGGGTCTGTTTATCCTACAAGGGTAATCTCAAACTCCATCCTGTCCGTTATGATATATAAGTTACCACCGGATGTTTTTTACTGATTAAATGCTCGTTGTAGGATGAAAGAGGCAACTTGCTGGTGACTGAGTACGGGTTGTGCAAGTACAAAGATCACCAAACCTTGTCCATCCAAGAAGTTCCTGAGAACTCTGCTCCTGGTCAGCTCCCAAGGACCGTGGATGTCATAGCAGAGGATGACCTTGTTGATTCTTGCAAGCCTGGAGATCGTGTGGCTGTTGTAGGGATATATAAGGCTCTTCCAGGTAAAACCAAAGGAAGCGTAAATGGAGTATTCAGGTAACTCTAGACTATATACTATTACAATTCCTTTGCGCCCCTTGCATTCCTCAGACATGAGTTTGATTGATTCATATGTATTCAGGACTGTGCTCATAGCCAACAATGTGTCTCTTCTCAACAAAGAGGCTAATGCGCCAATCTACAGTCCTGAAGACCTGAAAAACATAAAGAAGATAGCTGAAAGAGATGATGCATTTGACCTACTTGGTAATTCACTTGCACCTTCTATATATGGGCATTCATGGATTAAGAAGGCTGTGATTTTGTTAATGCTCAGTGGAGTTGAAAAGAACTTAAAGAATGGCACTCACTTGCGAGGGTTAGTTGTTTTTCCTTATCACCTCTGTTGCTGACTTGCTGTAGGTTGCATTATAAAGCTGTGGTTTATATATTCTTATTTTGCATTCATGTCTTGCAATATTCTTTGCATATGAAATTCACAATGCTACTTTGTCTTGCTTCTTTTAGTGACATCAACATGATGATGGTCGGTGATCCCTCTGTCGCCAAGTCCCAACTCCTAAGAGCAATTATGAATATTGCTCCTTTGGCCATATCAACTACGGGTAGGGGTTCTTCTGGGGTTGGTTTGACAGCAGCTGTTACTTCAGATCAAGAAACAGGTAAAGATCCTTCAATACTAATTTCCATATGGAACATATATTATTACGTTTGCAATGCAAATTATAGTTACTTTTCACCAGGGGAAAGACGCCTGGAAGCTGGGGCAATGGTTCTTGCTGACAGAGGTGTTGTCTGCATTGATGAATTTGACAAGATGAATGATCAAGATCGTGTTGCCATACATGAAGTTATGGAACAACAGACTGTGACTATTGCAAAAGCTGGCATTCATGCATCACTTAATGCACGATGCAGTGTGGTGGCTGCTGCAAATCCCATATATGGAAGTGTAAGTGGCATCCCATTTTTTAATTTGCCATCCAGTTTAAAATTACTAAGTTTTGAACATTTTATGCTGAATGTATGATTTCTTTTAACAAGATGGCTTTTCTGTGTGGTTCTACAGTATGATCGATCACTTACTCCGACAAAAAATATTGGACTTCCAGACTCCTTACTTTCTCGGTTTGATTTACTGTTTATTGTGTTGGATCAAATGGATCCCGATATTGATCGTCATATATCGGAGCATGTCTTGCGTATGCATCGATTTCGACCTGCTACTGATGGAGGTAGATAACCCATTTTCAAATGCTTGATATACATGATAGTGAACATTTTTATTTAATTTATCTCCCCAAAGCAGGTGGGGCAGCACTTGATGGGAGCTCAAGGTATGGAAGAGAAGACGAAGCAGAGACTGAATCGTCTGTGTTTGTAAAATATAACAGAATGCTGCATGGAAAGAAGACTGAAAGGGGTCGCAAACGTGATACTCTCACGATAAAGTTTCTTAAAAAGTATATCCATTATGCTAAGCATAGGATTCAACCTGAACTTTCTGATGAGGTGATGTGCCCTTTCCGCTTCCTGTTTTCAAAAGCATTACCATCCTGTTATTTTTTGCTCATTTTAAAGCCTGTTCATCTATATTGCAATTGCCACAAATGAATTCTTCCTCTTAAGACTGATTCTTTAAATGGTGGTTGCGATTACATCCCATCCAATATATTCACGTGTGACTAGATCTGAATTTTATCTACAGGCTTCTGAGCAAATTGCCACAGCATATGCTGAGCTCAGAAGTGCCAACTCAAATGCAAAGGTGAGCATTAGCTGCTAGCCGAAGGCATATCAGTTTTTTTGTTATTGTACAGATGGTTTAAGATTTTATTGATATCTTTTTGGCTTCATGCAGACTGGAGGAACACTTCCTATAACTGCCAGAACGCTAGAAACTATAATACGTCTCTCAACGGCTCATGCCAAATTGAAGTTGAGCCGGCAGGTTTCAAAGTCTGATGTTGATGCTGCTCTGAAGGTTCTTAATTTTGCAATATATCACAAAGAATTAACAGAAATGGAGGAGCGTGAGCTAGAGAGGGAAAAAGAACTTGAGAGAAAGCGTAAGGCGGAACATGATGCTGGTGGAGATGATGGTGCTGATCATGGTCCAAGAACTCGAAGAAGGTGAGCAATGATATACTTTACATTGTGGAGAAACTCATACTTCCATATTTTAATCCAGAAGCTAAATTATGTCATAAGGGCATTATTGATACCTCGACATTGACGTCTCCTTTCAGTAAATTAGTTGGTTATTAATGAAATCTTGAGACCCTCGTTTTCTTTGTTTCTGTTTGCTAGGTCAACGTCAGATGCCATGGAAGTAGATGATGATACACCAGCTGCTCAATCTGCAGCCAGTCTCACTCCTGAAAGGTCTCTCAACAACTTTGTTTGAGAATTTATTTATCCTCCGAAGAGATTTTGACATCCCGCTAAATTACTAAATGAATGAAGAACTATTTTCTTTAGCATCTTGGAGGATGTTTAATAAGATCTTTGGGATTTTCTATATTATTATTTATTATATTTCTACATGTTTTTTATATGATGTAACTTTGTCTGCATTGACATGTAGAATCGAAGCGTTTAATTCTCTGTTTGGTCAGCACATGCGTGGCAATCGCCTGGATGTTATATCCATTGCAGATTTAGAGACTGTTATCAAAGGAGCTGATTCCAGTTACAGCTCCCAAGATATATTGGACCTACTAAAGGTATGAGCTTCCGTATACTTTGTTGTGTCCTGTTTTCCGCATGAACTCCAATACTCCATTATCATTGGGTCTTTTTTGGAATTTCAGAAATTGGAAGATGACAATAGAGTGATGATAGCTGATGGAAGGGTGCATATGATATCATAAGATGTAAGATGGGTTGAACAATCTCTTGTACAAAAATTCTTCTGGCAAGTATGCGATTTCATAGATCAATGGCTTTTTTTTGTCATAATCAAAATGTATCTGCCCTGTTATTTTATTTATCCAAATAGTCTATTCTTATAGCCAGGAAATAAAAAAACAAAAATGAGGGTGATGAACGCATGAGTTTAGATAATTTATTTGAAAGATTTTGACGAGGTTTGCAGTTTTAAAGCTTTTTAATTTTAACATACTATGAATGAATTTCAGGGAGAAGAATTTGATGTTCGCATCCTCTGCAGTCGACATGATGGAAGGGATTTTCATTCTCCAGAGTTTGTCCATCTTCCTTTCATTCATAGTAACATTCAACCAAAGGAAAAAACAAATGCAGTGGAGCTTGTAGGAGTCAGAATTTTATGTAATCGACCATGAAGATTGTTGTTAACCTTAGTTTATTTTTTGTTTTTGGGTAGTTCTCTGTTCATATTAAGGCACCATATTCATATGCCTGATTATCTATTTCAGTACGGGCAAGTGGTCTCACTTGAGCATTTCTCTGGTCACCCACTAGCTTAAAACCGCACACTCTAAAGCAATCGACATTTTATCTTTTGTTGCTGAGTTGTACATTTTCGTGATTCGTGAAACTAAATTTCCATTTTCTACCCTAATGTTACCAGGGGATCCAACGAATCATTACATGGATTGGGATAGAGTAGTGACGGACAAGATCCTGCATACAGCTTGCGCGGTGTGTTTAGTCTAGTGTTCTGCAAAGATAGTTTATCATTTCCATTTCTTTCTCATACTATACTAAAACCGCAAAATACTAACCTTTCCCTATAAGAGTTCATATGTGTGATTTAGTGTGAATGATAAAGTAAATGTGCAAAAGGATGTCATAATTATAGGTGCTGTTTGAAATCTCAATGCCTCAAATTTCCCCAAAAGAAAAATATAGTCACACATTTAAATTTTTTCCCGAAAGATCACATAAACACCCTAAATTCAATGTGTGCGGAGCACAGTGGACATTGCTTGCCCATCACGAGTTTACTTATCGAACTCCCATATAACCCCTCCATCCTCTGCAGCAATAAAAAACAATTTTATGGTAAGAATGTCCAATATGAAGTTTAAACTAAGAACATAGTCACTGGTTTCCAAACAATCAAAAGAGAAGAGAGCAAGAATACCTTTAACTTTCTTTTCAATCCAGGCCTCCACTAGCATTCCAGCACCTACTCCACCAGCAATGCATATGCTGCAGAAGCCGAACGCCTTCCATAATGGCCATCGAGGAAGAAAATAGTATTCCGGGATTTGCCTAACTTTCTTGGGGAGCCGTTTCTTCAAGGCCGGTTTAGCACTAGGATTCTGCTGCATCTCACCACCAACAGCTTTCCAATCCACCCCTTTGAAGGGATCCTTTGCTTCTTCACTCCCCATAACAGTTCAATTAAGGCTTATAGCTCTAACCTGATTTAGTCGGCATATTTATGGTTTGTGGGGGGGCATAAATTATGTTAGTGATGGATAAAAACACACGAATGAAAGAAACAGCAGCCACGACTTTTCATAAAAACGGCATCTGGATTCAAGGTGTAGCAATGGTTCCTTGATGCACCAATCATTATAAATTGTGCTTGGATAATGAATTTTTAAAGTTTTACAGAATTTTAAATGCTATTAAATTTAATTCATCAATTGAACTTGCTCATCTACAAAATTTCCCGAAAATTAAACCTAGTAAAGGTAAGCAGGGAGAAAACTATAAAATTCAAAGAACTCATATTTCTTCGAGGCATTTAATCAAACACCTTCGTTGCACAACCTAAACATTCCTTCCAGACAACCCCTTCAAGCTACATATTTGAACTATCAATCATTCCTTTGATCAAACCAAGAACCATCATACTTGTGCACCAATTTCGAGGAAGCAGCTCACATTCGGCATATTCAGAGTCGTAGGAGAATCCCATTAAAACCCATGATTAATAGAATGCAATAGTGTTAGTTTTAGTTCAGGATTATAGAGACTGCAAAATATCAACCCAACCCGCTTAATACTGAATTCAAAGAGCTTGCTTTATTAAACAGAAGAGTGAGAGAAATACCTGAGACTCCTCCAGAGATGTCAGTTTCAGAAGCAGCAGCAAAGGTGATGAAAGAGCTGGTCACCGAGAAATAGGGGTGAAATTGCAATATTGCATTTTTGGAGTATACTAACCCGGTTTATTTAAGTCTGGCTTAGTGAACCAACCGGTTAAAACTTAAAAAGCGTTGTTAACGAAATTAGCGCGAAGGAAACCCTAGCAATTGAAATTCCCAAATCGGAGAAAATCAGAAAACCCTAAATCATTCCGAATTAGGTAGTGGAATGGGGGAAGAAGGGAACGGGAAGAAGAGGATGGTAGTTGAATCGCTGGGATGGCTAACGGAATCGTCGATAATGCCGAAGAAGCACCGCGCCATAGAGGGCGTGGGTGCGTCGTCGATGATGGAGTTGAAGGCCGAGCTCTACAAGTCTCAGGAAGATTCCAAGAAGTCTAGGGAACTCGCCGGCCCCGACGCCGAGTACCAACGCGCCAAGAGCAAGATCGCTCCCAAAGATTCCTTCTCCGCCAAGAATTCTGGTGTTGAAGCACGCGATCACAAGTATGTTACCGAAATTTCTTCCATTTTCTGCTTAATTAGAAGTTAATCCGATTGGTTTATTTCAATTAATTAATTTGGAATATTATGATAATTCCGTTGTGTCTTGATTTGAATGTTTTATTTTCCAATGTTATGAATTGTCATGTCCATTGAAATTGGCACCGGCTAGCTTTCGTGAAAATTTTTATTGAAATTTTGTGGCTAATGATGATTAATCTGGATGTAATGATTTGGCTTTCATTTGTTTTTTTGTCGCAGTCTTACTTGATTCTTTGATGTTTTTGTTGTTGTAATATGTTGTATTCTGCTATTGTGAGCTAAAGTCTGGATGCTGATTTTGCAGGGATAAACTTGAGTTAAAAGCGGTTAATGATGGATCAGTGAGCTATGCAGCGCTGGAGAGGAAGGCCGAGCTGTATGAAAAGTTGGTTAGAGGTGAGCTGTCTGATGAAGAGGATCAAGAGAAGTATTGTGTAGATTTTTTTCGTAAGGGTATTGAGCAGGATGAGTTGCCACAGCTGGAAAATCGTGATGCTGCTGAGACTGTGCTGCGAGAAAATGAAGTCGCTGATAATGATGCTTCTGTGATGTTGGATGTGAAAAAGGTTGGGCTGGGGCGAACAGTTGGAGCTGTTGATAATGCTGAGCATAAGCGCAATATCTGGTATGGGATTGATCCTTTTCTTTTTATATAAATAAATGTTGGAGTGATTTGTTTTCTGAAAAGGCCTTTTTTATTTGGATTTAGTGGTTAGGAAGGATGAGTTAATGCAAAGCTTTTAAATCTGTTTGGCAATAGTGGTGAAAATGGTAGTGTTTTGAGTCTTCAGCTGTTCGAATCAGGAATGAGAACTGAGAAACCCAAATCTAATCATATACTGGGATTTCTTGTGAAATTCTCTGCATTCTTTAGGTTGAGCTTTGGTTTTTGGAGGAAGTAGTTACAATAAGTTGTAGCTGATATTGTTTACCCTTCTTTAACACATCCTCTTTGTGGCTTTCATAAGGGCAAGTTGTTGAATGGTGTCCAGTTCAATTGCTGGATTGAGTTAACTATTATGTTGGCAAGCATTATAATAATAATACATGCCTCAACCATAATATGGTAAATACTTTACTTGGTAAAGTAATTATTCATTCTATTATGATCTTCTGGAATAACTTAAGTATAGGAACCTCTAGGAAGGCAACCATGAAAATGTCCATTCTATCCTTTTTGGGGGAAGTCAAGAGGGGAACATAGGCTGCTTCTATGTTTCGATTTCCGCTGTGAACTTTACTGTTTAACATCGTGAATCTATGCTAATCCAATTGCTTTAATGATTTTTGCTTTGCAGGGAAGTTCATGAAGAAGCTAATCGAGCAAGAGAAAAGGCCTCTGAAATCAAACATCGCAGACAGGAGCAGGTAGCTGCTCATCGTGAGAAACTGAAACAAGCATATCTTCGGAAGAAGCTGGAGCAACTGAAAGCCACAACCAAAGGACTTGGATCTGACATAAAGAACACATGATGACTACACCAAGTGCTAAAATAATTTATGATGAATCAGTGTCTGGGAAGCTCGATTTTTTGTTTTCTTATCTGAAGAAGGGCATGTGGAATTGAATGTGAAGCAGACCAAAAGCTCTTCATCATGAGGAATTTTTGTCCTTTTTTATGTCGAAAATCATTAGTTCCAACAAACAAACAAAAAGTAGAAAGTGAGGATACAGGATAAAGGGAAAAGGGTTGGCAAAAGAACCACAATGTGTTACTCCCATGTTGTACATGATGTAGTTTGGTCATTGTTTACATGAAATATTGAATTTCGATTGAAGGTAAGAAAAGTGTAAAACAGTTAAAACGAGGGAAAATATTGGTTGTCATTCTCTTAATATCTTTGTGCCTCAGGCATGTTGCCAAATATCAATATTCTTATTTAATCTCCATTTTTGTCGTTAAATACTCAA
>NC_029787.2:131569391-131574375 GCF_000816755.2 Arachis ipaensis | reverse complement strand
TATTTCAGTGGACATTTCCAGAGAAAAAAATTGACCTAGTTTTGGCTCCTAGGCAGATTGTTCGATGATTGGGAAGCATAATAAATTGATATATTCGGGGTCGAAAGAACAAAAAAATGGTTGAATACTCTCAATACTCATATAAAGTAATGTAATGTTGGTCCAAGAAACTAGCATCTAATAGAAATTGTCTTGGAAGGAAGTGGAAGATAAGTTACAATTTCAATGAGGAAAAACTGACGGAAAAGAAAAAAACCATGCAAAAATGTCAGAAGTGGGATTTGAACCCACGCCCTCTTTCGAAGACCAGAACTTGAGTCTGGCGCCTTAGACCACTCGGCCATCCTGACATCGACGTTATAACTGGTAAGATGTTTAATGATAAGCAAAAATAATAATTGACTAACTATTGAAGATATATCGTGTAGAATCCCTGGGTTTGATTTTATATGCATATATACTATATCCGGCACTGCAATTTGGTAACAGTGTCTCTTACTATATTTTATTATCTCCTAAGCTTCATTCATTAGAAGTTAGAACTTTTTTCCCCTGTTGATTGGTATTTATTAATCACTCATAAGACATAAAGAATTATCCTGACCATTGTTTTTTATCTGTTAAGATCCTTTTTGCCAGCTAAAGAGGCTCAGATTACCTAACACGTTGTTCCCACAAATTTATAAAGCACCCTCCTCAATAATTTGAAGTGTAATAAGGGCAACATAAACTCATACCAAGCTACGTGTAGCATTGTTTTTGCATCACTTGCACGAGCAGCATACTTTTTAAATGATTTATCTTTGTTACTTTACGACAAAGTTTCTATATATTTTGCATATTTTACTATTGACAACCCTGCAATCGTATTAGCATGCTTAATAATGCTTATGATTCAAATGCTTATTAACCCCAACACATTCAAATCATTATGTTTACTGTCAAAGCTGCACATTACAGCTTAAAGTTGCTAACTTGTCTAAAATATCAACAATAAAAGGAGTTGTAGTTTTGCATTTTCATTTTCCATCTCGACTATTTGAAAGACAAGTTAGCATCACTTCACTTGAAGTTCTTTGATCAAGTGAGCGAGCTAACTGAAAAGATGGAAGCTTTCAGGGTTGCCGTAGTTTTCACTATTTATGTTATGGCTATGCTGTTTCTGGTTTGTGCTCATTGTGAGGTGGCGGAGCGTGTAGTTGAAGATGTTGCTGCCATTCCCCCAACACCGATGGAAAGCGCAGGAGTGTATCACAGTGCTGAAGCTGCTCTTGGTGTTGCAGCTTTTGCAGTTGCTTGGTTCATCTAAACCTGGTAATCTGTTGGTTGAGAGAGTAGACAATGGCATGCTTTGATTCTTTTATTTTCATTAGGTTTGTGTAAGGAGAGTTGGAACATGTATTTCATCTAAATATTGTGATTTGACATTTAAATTATGTACCTGTCAAGTGTCCCATCTATGCTAATATTTACTTCAAGAAACTCCTAAGAATCTAAATCTGGAAAATGTTGGATAAAGAGTACTCAAAGTGAATTCTTTATCAATGATTCCGCCTTAACTCATACACAGTAAAAAAAAATATATGTCTAAATATATACACATATCATTCTTCCACACCAATTAGGTGAAGCAACAAACGTGGGAAGAGATGACAGTAAGACATGATATTTGTTACAAGAAAGCAAAAGAACCCCAAAACTAATTCGCCAGTCTGCAATATTGAGAAGTCATTGCTGTCATATGGAACCAAAAAGATCATGATACGAGCGCTTAGGAGCATCAGGGCGAGCCACTATCTCCACAACTTTATAAGATGCCTCAGGATAAACCAATGCCTCCACAGCTACCTCTGCAACTTGATCTCTGGATATGGAACCCTCAGAAAGAGTATCCTGATACAAAGAAAATCAATTCTTTTTTTTTCCCAAAATGGTTCTACAACTAGACTAAAATTACCTTGTGGAAATGCAATAGAAGGTCAGAAGTGTAGTCAATACCTCTGGTTCCATAACAACGTTTCCAGAAGGAGGATCGTTTTTCAAACCACCAGGTCTAATTATCGTGTAATTTATGCCGGATTTCCTGATATATTGTTCTGCTTGTAGTTTTGCTACTAAGGTGAGTCCAAAAACATTGAGAAAGATATAAGCTGGATTAAGTAGCTGTCCCATTGCTGCTCCATTGACTAAGATGGAACTGATAAGAATGAATCTGTTAACATTACGTTTCCTGCATGCTTCGACTAGGTTTACTGTGCCAAAATTGTCAACCTGAAAAAACGTGGACTTTGGTTATATGACAGCACTGCATAATCCACCCTTCCTACAATTTTCTTTTGCTTTAATGGTGAATTTAACTTTGTAATTCAGTTATTGTTCTCATGAACTCATCTTGTTTACACGGGACAAACAGTCATAATATTTCCAACAATGGATGCAGTGTGGGAATCCACATACATTGCAACTCAAAGAAGGGAATCCAATATCATGTCACTTTACTAAAACAAGAGGCACAGCATGAAATCAAAGTGCAGAAAACATACATGGAAAAACTAAATCCAGCTACTTTCACACGATTGAAGGAAACACATCACAACTTTGTTGTATAATGTACCCACTTTCTAGTACATACAGAACCAGCTTCTCCAGAACTTTTAGCATCATAGATTCAGAATTAACGAATGTGCTTGCACCAATGATCACCTTGAGTTCACATAATCAAAATTTCTACTTGACCAAATCGAGACCAGTAATCAATATAAGCTAATACTAAAAGTGAAGGGCACTAACATATAACAACAAGGTTATTCATTCAACTACTACATTATCAAAATGACAAACCTTCCATGGAGCAAGCAAATCCCACCCTGGCCGAAAGCCCGTGGCGCATACTACTGCATCCGAATCATCACCAATTGCTTCAGCTAGCTTGTCAGAACCTTCTGTGACATCCGCTTTTACCTGCACACAAACTCACTCATTGACTCATGATACAACTAGTCTTAGTGGTGTAGCTACATTTGAGTTACCTAACCAGTGAATATAGTTGTACATTAACCCTAAATGGCCACTGTGACTAAAAATTGAACTGAATTATAAGATCTTGATATGAACATTGGTTCAACTAGAGACTAGTTTTAGTGTGTTACACCCTATAATACACAAAACATCATCTTTAGTCATGTATTCATGTACCTATATCAAATACTGTTACTTTAAATTTCTTAAATTTTCTGAGAAATAGAAAAAAAGCTTACAAATTGAAGAGAGGGGTTGTTAGAGGAAAGTGAGGCCCTGGCCTTGTCTAAGTCTCTAACCCCAGCCTTGACAGAAAAACCCTTTTTCAGCAACTGCTCAACGATCCTCTTCCCAGTGCTTCCAGTGGCTCCAGCAACAAAGATCTTCTTCTTCTTCACATTCAAATCCTCTTGTTCACGTGTTTTGTCTTCCACTTGCTCTGTGATCTCACTCGCTTCCATGTTGGCGAAATTGACAAGTGAAAGAGATTTGGGTGCAGTAGAGTTGAGAAGGAGTGTGTGGAAATTTGGATATCTTAGAAAAAGAGGAGCAGCCATTGACACTGCTGCCACTCACAAACATGCATTAGTCACTCCCCGTCTTCTGTAATTTGCAAATCAGGCGCTACAAATCTGCCACGTACTCCACATTATTACGAGTAATATTATAACCACACTTTTCAATTCTTTTTGAACACCACATTTTTAGACGGGGAATAAATTACCATTTGTATCCATGAAAGATATAAACGCGTATTCATATAAGAATAAAACGATAATTGTATCCACAAAAGATAGCTTTTCTCAAGCTCTGGTTGCCTCCTCAGGCTCTGTCGCGCTCTGTCATAGTTAGTAAGCTCGCCTTAACACTTCTCTATTCTTTCTCTCTTATTGCTTTTTATCCTTGTCTTTGCTGCGATTTTAAACCGCCGCTAAAAGGTTTTACGGCAGTTCATCAATCGCTCCAAAGAGACCCTTTTCTTGAAGACGCGGCGGTTTTTTAAGGGTATTTTAGGGTTTTCTAGGATTTTCTAGGACAGACATACGACGCGCACGCGTAGCCGACGCCTATGCGTGACCATGTAAAAAGTCCAGTGATGCGACGTGTGACTGACGCGTACGTGCTGCAATTTACAGAAAACGCTGAGAACGATATGTGCTAATAATACCCTAATCGACCAATTGTGTAACCAACGTCTGGGTACTCTTGGCACATGGAAGCCATCTTCTGTGGTTATAATTGTCGTTTTATTCTTATATGGGTACATTTATCAGTATATGTATCTTTAATGAGTACAAATAATAAATTTATTCTTTAGATAGAAATAGAAAAAATATGCTACTTGAGCTATAATTTTTTATTAATTTAATATTTTTTTATTTTTTCAAGAATAAATTTTTGGTCAATTTTATAATATTTATGAGTTAATATTTAAATTTTATCTAATTTATTTTTTATAATAAATTTAAATTTTTAAAATTATTTAATTTTATATTTTTAAATTAAATATTAATTTTGTAATATTTAAACACGGTAGCATTTACGTAATTTTTTATAGAAGAAACTAGTTTTTAGGGAATGATAATGTTAGTTTTAAAAAAAATATTTGAATAGTTTTTTTCAAACCTCCTCTAAAAAACAAAAAAATTATTTCTTGGTTATGCACCTGCACGGGCACGAATACGATTATGAAATGGGCTCATTTTATTGGTAATGGATTAGAAAGGTGTATAATGCATAATTATAAAAAATTAGTATATTTTTTATGGATATGGAGATAATTATTTTTTTTAATTAAAAACTACAAATGGGAGGTTCAAATTTTGGATAAGGATAGAAAATTGAGGGTCAGATTTTAGGTAGAATAAAAAATTGAGTGTCAATTTTAAATAGGGATAAAAATCTGAGGATAAATTTTGAGTAAAAAAATTAAAAAAAAAATTCAAAATCCTCAAATGGGACATGT
>NC_029787.2:131556606-131569353 GCF_000816755.2 Arachis ipaensis | reverse complement strand
TTTGTAAATTTTTTAAAAAAAAAATAAAAAACACAAATCGATCAAATTTATAGTGTCCATATAAAAAAAATATACTAACTATCCACATTATTATAAAACACCAGTCGCACTCCAATACAAAAAAATAAAAAGCATTATGAAATGTGATATCAAGTTTCTTGTTTTATTACTATGGAGTGTCACGTTTTCACATTGAGAAAAGAGCTTTGGGTCCACATTCCTGGATCAGATCATCAGATGCATAATAAGGCCAAATTTTTTATTCCTATTTTAAACAGTAATAACTAATAAACTAATAATAATAGCATTGAAGGGCCGAGGGCGCTTTAAGAAAAGCTGCACAGTGCACCTTCTCATAACAGGGTGCACAATAACATTCAGTCATTCACCCCACTGTCCCCAGTTTGTATTGTACATTTCTACTGTATAGACAATAGAATCTCCACTTTTCAGTTTCAGTATTGCAGATTTGCAGCATCGAATTCAACTATGGCTTCAGGGGTTGAGCATAGCCATGATCATCACCATGACCATGACCATGACCACCACCACAACCACGACTCAGGTAGTAATTCATGGGTAGGAAAAGATGGGAGGGTGTACCATAGCCACGATGGACTCGCACCGCATTCTCACGAACCCATATACTCACCTGGCTACTTCAGCAGAAGAGCTCCACCTCTTTCCGACAGAGACTTCAATGAAAGAGCCTTCACTGTTGGTATTGGTGGACCCGTCGGCACCGGGTCCGTCTTTTTCTCTCTCTATACAATTTCAATTCATTTAATTCGATATTGTTTCCGTCTAATTTGAATTAGAAATTCATGGAAACGATTTTGATTGGTCTCGGCAATGCAGGAAAACAGCATTAATGTTGGCACTCTGTGAACATCTTCGAGATAACTACAGTCTTGCTGCTGTAAGTGTAATGAAATTTTGGCATTCAAGTCATTATTTGATCTTGTAGACAGTTTTTTACACAGTTCATACATAATTTCTTTGTTTGTTTTCTCTGTGAGACCTTTGTTTTTCAAAAAATTATCCTCAAATTATTACTAGGACGAGACATTGAGATAGTAAAACTTGTAGTGTTTTCAAACTTATAAAGATATACAATTTTCTTCTACAATATATTATCATGTTCTTGGTTTTACTGTATGATGCATTTTCTTTTACCATTTTGGAAATTACATTTGTTTTCAGGTGACAAATGATATATTCACTAAAGAAGATGGTGAGTTCTTGGTGAAGCACAAAGCTCTTCCTGAGGAAAGGATACGTGCTGTAGAAACTGGGGGCTGCCCGCATGCCGCGATTAGGGAGGACATCAGTATTAATCTTGGACCATTGGAAGAGCTTTCAAACTTATACAAAGCAGATATACTTCTATGTGAATCTGGAGGAGGTATTTTTTCCATGAATAATTGTTAGCTATACTTTGAATAGGGCTAAATGTTTTCTTTAACAAGATTGCTTGTTATATATCATATTACACATATATATTTCATCACCTTAGAAGTTGAGCTCAATAAAAAAAAATTTGGATGCTCACTGAACTTCTTCTGCAGATAATCTGGCTGCCAATTTCAGCAGGGAACTGGCTGACTATATCATTTACATAATAGATGTATCTGGTGGCGATAAAATTCCTCGGAAAGGTGGTCCTGGAATCACACAGGCTGATCTCCTTGTAAGTGATATGCATGTCTGTTGAACTAGCACCCAAACTGATTGATATATATTTTCTTCATGTGTGAATTTTCAAATGTGATTATGGAACTGATTGGACATGACAATTCCAGGTGATAAACAAGACTGACCTTGCAGCAGCCATTGGAGCTGATTTGGCAGTCATGGAAAAGGATGCTCTTCGGATGAGAGATGGGGGGCCATTTGTCTTTGCACAGGTTAGTTAACTTCATTGTTTATTTGGGTAATTAGTGTTAATTTTACTTAGATCTGCCTTGTTAATTTTCTTTTTCTTTTAATTCTTGCACCCTTTGTGGCGTTATAAATCATAGCTACAACTTACTGGATAGTTTTGTTCATGAAACAAATGCTAGCATATTGATTTTGTTTGGATGGTATATACTAGGTTTCACAACTGTCTCTGAATCAATTTCACTCTAGCTCTTCTTTGTATTAGCGACTAAGTAAAACAAATTGAGTTAATATTCAATTTGACCTCTGAAATTTGAGGTCGAACTCAAATTAACCCCAAAAATTATAATTGACTCAATTTAGCCCCCAAAATTTACAATAGTAACTCACGTTAGCCCCTGAGCTGATTTCTGTAAATGGCATATTGATTTTGCACGTTAACTTGTTAAGATTTGGACTCCTTACTTATTCCATGTGACTAAGACCTACTAGACCTCCTAGAAGTTTGATCGGCTTCAGAACATTCTCGTGAAGACGATAATAACAAGTTCAATTTAAAAATTTTACCGCTTTGGGAGCAACAATCAAGGTTTTGGAACTCAAATCTTGATCACATGGAACCTGGGTGAGAAATCCAAATCACAATAAGTTAATGTACCAAATCAACACATCGTTAACGGGGATTAGCTCAAGGGTTAATGTGAGTTACGATTATAAATTTCGGGGTCCAATTTGAGTCCATTGAAATTTTAAGACTCAAATTGAATCCGACTTCAAATTTCAAAGGGTCTAATTGAATATTAACTCCAAAAGGAATTAAAACGATTAATGAAGTTGGAAAAGAAGTATCACCTTTCCCAAAAAAAAAATGAATGTCCTCTTTTTCACACATTAAACCCTTTGCTTGGAGTGCAAAACAGGTTAAGAGAGAAAAAGTACCCTGCATTTGATTGCAGTTAGCCAGAAATAAAAAAGAATCCGTTAATACAAAGTGAATGCCTAATCTCGAAGACGTGAATATGTAATATGTTAATCGAACATGTTCTTATCTCATTATCTGATTTCGTCGTTGATTTATGAAACTCCGTCAAGGTTGACGTATTGGTTTATATTACGGAAGATTGTAATCTTTTTCAAATTTTAGTGTCTCCCTCCGTTAAAGCTCGTTTTCCATTTTGTGCAGGTGAAGCATAAGGTTGGGGTGCAAGACATTGTGAATCATGTTTTGCAGGCTTGGGAAAGAGCTACAGGGAAGAAACGTCATTGACATTTTCTTTGAAATGCAGCTCCCTCTTATGTCTGTCTTTTCATGTTAGCAGCTTCGAAACTATGATGTTCCCCGTGTAAACCGGACCTCTTTTGTTGTGTGCCTTAATTCATCTTGGTGGTTTTTGAATAGACAGATTAAACAGTTCGCATTTAAGTATATTCGTTGGCTTGAATAAATTCACTTTTAGGTTCAATTTTTTTTCTGGGTCTAAAGAATAGTAATTTGAATCAACCAAAAAATTAACGCTCATCTGCATATATATAATAAACCAAATAGCTCTTCTTATTTTTTGTAAGATACTTGTTCAAAAAATAATTTAAAAAGAACTGAACCATTGAATGATGCATGGATTGAATACGATATTAATGACATTTTCAAGTCTCAACTGAGCTCCACAATGTTAATATGGTGGTTACTTCCATAAAGAAAGACATCTTCATATAATGTCTTCATTGGAGTAACCACCTGTTAATATACTTTCTAATGTAACATTATAAATGATGATTACCATTGGCCCAAATATCCACACGTAAATACACAACCTGAATCTAAGAGGTCTAATGATGTTATTACACTGAGATGCTTTCATCATTCTAGTCTTCTGCAGCAGCATCTATTTCTTCATCTTCAGGCACACCTCGAAGGTAAAGAACATTGTTGCATCTAGAAATACAAAACAGTAAAAAAAACATAATTAGTTCGTCTAAGAAATTTATTCACAAACTAATCAAAGAGGTCACTGCAACCAAATAAAATAAACTTGCTAAAAGAAAGTTTTCCCCCTACAATAGGTTTAACTCCGATACTCAAATTCTGGATCAAATTCCCAAATCTTCTAAATGTACAAATGCCACATTGGTTAGGTAAGCAATCTTGAAATAACAATTTAATTAACAATGTCCATACCATGTTATCATGTCTAAATATGTGCGTAAAATGCTAGAAATCAGATGGTAAGAACAAGAATTGCTTCTAATGCAGACAACAATTTCATTCTCATGACATAGTCATAACCATAGAAAATTTATATAGAATGCATCCACACATACAAAATCTGGATAAAACACATACCTGATTAAAATTTCTCCCAAGTTTCCTGTAAATTGTCCCTCAATGTATTCTTCGGTATTAGCCAGCTAGAGAGAGATCCATAAACACGAAAAGCAATGTCAATAGCTAGGCAAACAAGAACCCTAACAAGAGCAAACAAACATCTACGGAATGATTTAGAAAGTGCACCTGCAAATTCATATAGGAATCAACAGAGACTAGATAACCTGGAAAAGAAAGACCATAGCCACTAGATGATTAAAATCTAAATAATAAAAAAGAAACGAACGAACTGATAAAACAACTCCTAGTTTTATGAAGTTTCTGCAACTTGATTTTCCATTTCAACCTTTCAGGTATTTTCGACAACAGAAGAAAATTGAAAGAGAGAAAGAAGATAATACCTTTGTATTCCATTCCCCACTTCAATTTGACAATAACTTGTTTCCCAGTCAAATTGTTCAAGAAAGGCTTCGGATTCACTGGTATAGTCTGCAAAACTCAAAAAACAAGAGTTTTTTAAAGTAAGCAACAACGGAAGGTTTAAAAGAATCGCGCGAGTTCGAACAGAGAAAGTTACTCACCGCCATTGGAGGAGGAGATCGCAACGATAGTTCTCTCTGCACTCTAAAGCAGCAACTGCTGAAGCTGTAGTTAGGGTTCAGTGACGAAACAAAATTTAAACTAAAATAAATTCTGATCAATATAGTAAAGGTGGATTCTATGGTAATTGCCTAAGTTATTTTTATAAGTAAAAAATAAAATGTATAAAGTAAATATAAAATATTTAAAATTTATTAAATATTATTTTTTTGTCTTTTTTAATAAGTTAGGCACCATGTTTTAGGCACCATAGCATTCACCATTCTAAAAAAAAAATTATTTGAGAAAGACAGTTCCGTTAAATATTACTCTCAAATTTTTTTTAAGGCAACGAAAGTTCTACTTGAGAAAGTGTCCTCATTGCAGTCTTTGTCATGATGTTTGCTACTGTGTTTGTATCTCTCAAAATCAACCGGAGATCAGCATGCTATTTCCAAGACATGAAATCTCATATTTTTAACACCAAATGATCAATAAAACCAGAACAATCCTGTAAATTATTGACAATATGTCTCACATATAATGTCTATTTGTCCCGAATCTCATGCTAAAAGAAGGTCTCTCCAAATAGTAAACAACTTTCCTTGCAAAATGCTACGACTCTCAATTGTTCCCAGACAGCCTCATTGGCACCTTCCCTTCTAATCTCTGCTAACACAAGCAAAACCAACCCGAGCACCATTGCAAGGATAGCTAGCATCACAATTAATCTTAAAGGTACCCACTGAAGGAGAATCCAAGAACCACTAATGGTGGAGGGGATAGAGAGTCGTTGCAACTCAAAAATATTCTGGAGCTCCTTTTCCAAGGACAAAGTCATACTAGTCACATTGTTTGTGGTCCAATCCTCGTGAGGATGAAAGATCTCGTTATTCCTCGAACGCCAAATCCATCAGAAACCAGAAAAGAATCTAAAGGGACACTGTTTGCTATTATGTACGAACCAACTCATAAAATCCACTAGTTGACCGGAGATTCCCCAAAGCTTGCCAAATAGCTGGGCTTTTGGACAATCACGAATGCAATGTAAAATTGATTCTTGACCTGAAAAATATCGTGGACAGCTATCCATGTGTGAAATGTTCCTCCTAAAACGAAATGCAGCAGTAGTAAGAGCCTCCCAAAGACATAGCCAGGCCAAAAATTTGTGCTTTTCCAGAACAGGTTGACACCAAAGCCAAAGCCAATTACCCATTTACCCCTATCCTCCCAACTAAACATCTTCTTGTTGAGTCACAAATAAACACTACGAGTATCATAAACCTTTGAAGTCGCACGAGTCCAACACCAACCGACCCCTGAACCAGCTTGAACATCCGGGTTGTAAGAGTTAATGTTGCTCTACAGAGACTGATATAGAGGAGAATAGATATTCTCAAGGTTCCACTGTCCAGATGACCAAAGGTCCAAGATCCTGAAATCCGAATCAGAAATGTGAACATAATCCATCTCATGACACAGTCGCGCCCTCTCTTCTTCATTTAGAAAACCAAAAGTTCTGTTCCAAATTTCCAATGCACTAAATAAAACTTTCCTTCAGGATATTCCAAACTCGACATATACTCTTCCAAATATAAGATCCCCCTTCCTCGAGACCGACTGAGACAATCATCCTTAGAAGAATGGTATTTTTCCGTCAACAGTTGAACCCGTAGCTTGTCAGGATGGTGAAAAGGTTGTCAAACTAGCTTTTTAAGAAGAGCAATATTAGCACAAAAATGATCTCTAATTTCCAAACCCCCAAACTTCTTAGGAGTGACCAACACCTTCCAGTTAACTAGATTCAGGCCTCTACCATCAGCTTGACCCTTCCATAGAAAGTTTTGCATAATGGATTCTATCTTATTAGTTATCCCTTCAGGGAAGAGAGATACTTGCATGCGGTAAGTAGGAATCGTTGTCACTACCGAATTGAGCAAACAGAGTCTGCCCACCTTATTAAGCAATCTCCCTTTCCTGGCTAGCCTTACAAATTAAATTTAAACTTTCATACTCCACTACATGAGTTACGCATATGATATGCTCACCGGCAGTCCTAAATTTATTTGAACACATGCTTGGACATATCGTCCTCTCTCAGTCAACTTAGTGGTTAGGTCCACTTTGATGGGGACTCCTATTACAGAAGTAATAAACATCATGGCCTGTTCTTGATAGCACCAGATTGGGAGCCCCGAAATCCGAACCCATACAAGCGTAGACCCGAAGGATTGCTCACATGGCCGGAAATCTATATCCCACGATTTTACAGCCACCAAGCATGACCTTCTCATGATCTTCACCTACATCGAATTTTACCATGAAATACCCAAGCCCCACATCAAGCAAATCAAAGCCACCTTTGATGCGCCAAACCATCCGAAACTTGTGTGGAAGAGTTGTGTAACTATAATTTTTATCAAGAACCTTGATCACCAAAATCTCTCGATAAGGCTCTGCCACTTGGCTTCTTCAGTGAAGTTTACACACGGATTGGAGATCGCCCTGCTTGCCCACCACTGTCACTATACTATACCCAGCTAGAGATTCTGCAAATGCAAAGGTCTTTGATTTCTCTGGACCAATGACTTTAGACATTTGTAGACTTTGAAAAATTCTCTCGTAAAAAATCCTCTTTGGCACTGGATGCACCCTCATCCACTGTTCTTTATCTCTTTCGACGGTATGGCCGCCATCCTCTCTGTGTTTCGTCCTCAAAACACTAACTCCCGCTCTCTTCTTCTCCCATTCTCGTTGAGTATGCAGTACATAAATAACTAAATATTTTGAAATAGCTGAATTCTTTTTCTTCTTGTGCTACCACGATAAGTACAACTTTTTTTTTTTTTTTCGTCAATACGATAAGTACAACTAATAATTACTGATGTGCTTGTCTGGAAATTTTTCATTTGAGTTTAGCCTCTCTTTTTTTTTTTGGGTCAGGGCTTCTTAGAAAGTTTAGTAACCATTTTGGAATTTTACTAGGAATAAGCACAAACCCGGCCCAATCTTGAAAACCCGAAATCCAACCCATGTTGGTCCATCACTGACCACACGAACCATTTTCGTATTTGCCAGTGTTTTCCTTCTTCTTCTTCTTCTTTCGCACATTGCAGGCACGAGAATCACCACTACCACCACCAGTAGCAAAGATGACGGAGGCTATGATAAGGAAGAAGCCGGGCATGGCGAGCGTGAAGGACATGCCGGTCCTTCAGGACGGTCCGCCCCCCGGTGGGTTCGCCCCTATCCGGTTCGCTCGCCGCATCCCAAACAAGGGCCCCAGCGCCATCGCCATTTTCCTCGCTGCGTTCGGCACCTTCTCCTGGGGCATGTACCAGGTCGGCAAGGGCAACAAGATCCGAAGGTACTTACTTCCCTTTTTTTTTTATTTCTTTTCTCCAATCTTTTATTTTTCTGTTTCCGATTTTGATTCAGTTTCATTGCTCCTTCGATCAGATAGTATCTCGATGTTTTCGTTGGATTCTACTTCATTTTGTGAATACTAATTCTTCCATTTTGATGTGTTTTGCTTGTTCCGCGAATTAGGTTCCCAAAAATCTGGATGTGTTGTTAATTGTAATGCTTTTCATAATGTTACAAAATTCTAGTTCAGATATTGCTTCCTGTGAATATTGGACTTCGGCATCATCAGGGTTCATATAGGTCGAGGAGTTAAATTTACACATCCGCTTTGAATCTCGCTAGAACTTCAAGCTAATTTGAATTGTGATGGGAATAAAATAAGTCTCGATGTTTAATATGATCTTATCAAACCCATGTTGAATCCATCATATTCATAGGTAGTACAGTTTAGGATATACTTAACTCTGGCTGAACTAGTTAATAATTTGAACCTTGATCTTTGGAAGTGGTGCAAGAGAACACAATAAGCAGACCCTAAGAATTTTTGGGAGTCCTTTATCTTGGATTGATTTTGTCAAGCTAATTGCATCAGATTCAGATGTATCTCCTGTTTATATCAATATTGAATTTGTAGAGAAACAAGATATTTTGAATTTACATGCTCTTAATTTAATCAACATGATATTGTAAATCGTTCATCTCTTCTATGCTTGTGAGACAGGCCTATAAAAAGGAATGGAAATTGGGGTACATTTTTGGCATGAGCTATGCAAACTAAAGTGCATACTTTTAATTATTTAGTTGGCATTATGGCAACTTGGGATTTTGCTGTAGCTACATAATTTTATTGAGGGGTTCTTTACTTTCCTCATAAAAAATATAGCTGATATATTGAAATGTTTCATCTTCCATAGGGCACTGAAGGAAGAAAAATATTCTGCCCGTCGAGCCATTCTACCCGTGCTTCAGGCTGAAGAGGACGAGAGGTATGAGATACTCCACCAGCCCCCTAAGATTAGACTTACAAAATTCAATCTGCTAACTGCGAACATAACCATTGTTTTCCCATCTCTTTCTCCAGATTTGTAAAAGAGTGGCATAAATATCTGGAGTATGAAGCAGAAGTGATGAAGGATGTACCCGGCTGGAAAGTTGGTGAAAGTGTCTATAACTCTGGGAGATGGATGCCGCCGGCAAGTGGTGAGTTGCGTCCAGATGTTTGGTAATGTTAATTTCAGCTGCCCACTATTAAGAATTGGTTGCTTCACCATATATTGTTTAAAATATGGTACTTTTGTCAAGTTTCTTTGAAATAAAGTTGTATCAGGAACCATACACTTGTAATTGTGTTGCACTATTTGAAGACAGGATTTTTTTTAAAAAAAAAATTACTTTCTACTTGAAATTGTCGATCCCCTCCTTTCTTGTGTAAATCAAGATGAATGAACAGTCTTGGCATTCGATATTATGTGCTGAAGGAAAAAGTAACGTGTCTCAAAGTGAAGATAGAAGAGATTTTTTTATAACGTTTTGTAAGTTGGATCTCGTATCCATTGTTTGTTTTTATGGAAATATCCAGATGTGTCGAAATAGCAGCAATGAGATGTGGAAAAAACCATTAAAACGAGTAATGGTAGCTCTGATTTGGAGTTATGAAGGAATTTGTAGAAAAGGTATTTGGGTGTGTCTGTATGTTTTGGAGATGATAAGGTAGAAGGAGTTATGCTGCCTCTGAATTTCGCTCTCCAATTCTTCTATTTGTCACGGTGTATAATACATACTATTCGTTGCTTGCCTTTAAAGTTAAGCGTTAACAAAAGTCAATATTTTTTAAGATTAAGATTAGGGTAGTGAGCTGAAGGTATGAAAATGTAATGTAACGAGGACAATTGAAGGAAGGAAAAAAATGCACGAGTCTAAGATATGGGAATAGAGAAAAATACGTAAAATTTATAGTTGAATTATATACCAAATTCATAATGCATTGTTCATTTAAAAAAGAAATTGTGGTAACAAAAAATGGTTTTGTTGTGATTAAGTATGGTAATATATGAAGTAAAAAAGAATAAAAAGATATGAGAAGAAAATGGTAGAAGCTATGACTATAAGAGTCGAATAACAATATTGACATGACTAAATATAGGAATGCTATATTTCTAAACCCTACAGTAAAAAACTAAAAATACATTAATTTTTATTTATTATTTATATATTTATACAATATATAATTAAAATAAGAGATTTAGTATATAAATTTTTTAAATGTCTTTTATTATATATAATTCATAAAAATATGTTTTGCTATTTTCATAACATAAACAAAAAACTTTTTATTGAAACATAAAGAACTTAATATTCTGACTAACCTCATATTTGTGATTATTACACGTATTTACTTCATATAAAAGGCAGTACATTAATACATATTAATCACTAACAAATTATAAATAGATGATTGGTGCTTTCAGAGGTTAGAGATTTTATCTTTTGTCCTTGGAAGTTCAAACGAGAGTAGGTATACTCTGTTCGAATCTAAAGAAATTAAGAGGATCAACCTTAGTCTTGACATATGCCAACCTTTTGAAATTATTGTTGAAATACTTGTGACCCCAAATGCTAGCTTGCTCATACGATGTGTTGCCATGAATGTTATTTACCCCAATGTCAAGGTCTCTATAGTTGATATATGCTTTTCTCGGAGACTTTGACACAAAAGGTTCCATATAACTATAAAGCTTCCTCATCCAATTGATGCGCCTTTGTGCAACCTCCTCTCCTTTTTGTTGCCAGTGCAGAGAGTACTGAATCTGATACAACACTCCAGCTCTGTGTGGGAACGGAATCTCAGATTCTGGAATCTCACTCATTCTGCCTCCGAAAGGAAATATAACCAACTCCAAATCTTTGGCCTCATCTTCAAACATCAAACGCCACAATCCTTCTAAGCCACTCTCAGGAATAGGATCTGTGATAATATCAGATTTTGCTTTGAAACTATCTGTGTTGACTTGACTTCTGTTGAGCAAAACCTCAAGTGGTTGTTGACCATAGGATCCCGATGAATAAAGAGTAGATTCAATCCAACTCATCTCAGTGCAGTCTTCTTTAGCCAAACCCAATTCAGGGAAGCTCTCTTGCACCAATGGAAGAAGCTTATCCACACCTCCAAGAAACAAGCCGTTAAACAAAGCTTGCACAGTTAACTCCCCTTTGTTAATGCTTGAATTCACCGTCTGCAACAACAAACCAAGGACTAGATTATTGTCGAGTTTACTTGCCACACTCTGCCATTTATGAACAAGCTTCGTTGCATTCTGTTCCAAGGTTCTAGGAGCTCTGAACAGTGTCACGGTTGATGGAACCGGAACGAGCTTGATCTTCCATGCTAAGATCACTCCAAAGCTTGCTCCACCACCACCTCTAATGGCCCAGAAAAGATCTTCACCCATGGCTTCCCTGTCAAGAAACCTACCCTTCACATCAATTATGTGAGCATCGATTATGTTATCAGCAGAGAGCCCATATTTTCGAATCAAGGATCCATAACCACCGCCGCTGAATTGTCCTCCAACTCCTACGGTGGTGCATGCACCTGCTGTAACAGCAAGAGTTTTGGTCTTGGTGGCAATGCTATAGTAAAGTTCACCAACAGTTGCACCAACTTGAACCCATGCTGCTCTGTTCTCTACGTCCACTTGGATCTTTCTGTAGTTTATGAAATCAATGATAACAAATGGAAGTTGAGAGACGTAGGAGAGGCCCTCATAGTCGTGGCCGCCGCTTCGAATTCGAATCTGCAAGCCATGGAGTTGGGAACAGATTACGGTGGCTTGAACTTGGGAAGGCTGCAGGGGTGTGACGATGACAAGGGGTTTGGGAGTGTTGTTGTATGAGAATCTGAGATTCTGAAGGGAGAATTGAAGTATTGAAGAGTAAGATGAATTGGTTTTGGTGTAAACAAGTTTGGATAGTGATGTGGAGTTGTTATGGTATAGACATTGAAGGAAGTTTTTATGAGTATCATCAAATGCAGAAGCATTAAATGAAAATAAAAGAGCATAAATTATGGCAATCAAATGTGAGCTTACTCCTGCTCGCTTCATTTCTTGCACTCTGTTGGTTTATTAGTGGTTGCACTTTGCAAATTGAGAAGCACCACGCCACTGTCATTTAATATGATGAATATGTCTTAGAACTTCTACTTAAACAAAAAAAAATTGGAGAAGTTTCACTTTTCTTTAGGCTAGTGGTATGACTATAGAAAATTGACATCTACTTTAATTAAGATTAAAAAAAACATCTTTTTATAAAAAAATTTATTTAAAAGTATAATTTATTTATTTGGTCATATTTTAAATAAAAATAATATTTATTTATTTAGTCATCATTCAATAATTAAAATAAAACATCATAAAGATAATTACAAAATCTTCTATTGAGTATTCATTTAAAATATTGCTGGTCAAATATTTAAAGTTCACAAGATATTACGTATCTTTTTTATTACTTGCAGGTTACAACTAGTGATAATGTCTAATCTAATTTTACTTTTTTTTTTTATGAAAGTTAATCTAATTTTACTTTTGATAAAGACTTAA
>NC_029787.2:131556111-131556577 GCF_000816755.2 Arachis ipaensis | reverse complement strand
ATAATTTTTATTAATTATTATAATAATATATAAATATTATCAAATATTAATTTATTATAAATTTAAACTCTATTTAAAAATTTATTAATAAAAAAGTTGAATCCTACTAATTCAAAGTTGATTTAATTTATTCGAATTTGATGAGACATATCTTGAACTCTGCCATGGGCCATAGCAACTGGCGATCATGTCAGTCAAACACGCTACCATGACTTATATCCATGTGGTGATTTTTCAAAGTCACTAAAAGAAAATCTCATTCCATTATCCAATAATTGGTCAATAGTCAGGTTTAATTCTTCCTTATTATAAACACTGAGTTTACTATCAAATATTTTTTATTCCAGGATTTTGAAACACTTTTATTGATATAATAATAAAGTATATACATGTAAGACTTTTGTACATGTGATGTTAACTACAATCAAATCTATTTAAAAGTGTGAACTATAATTTACACTTTTGA
>NC_029787.2:131542168-131555558 GCF_000816755.2 Arachis ipaensis | reverse complement strand
ATTGTTGTTAGACTTGTTTCTTTTTTCATATATTCTTATGAAGACATATTTTTTTTAAACTATTAATTTGTATACATTTTTTATTGTCTTTTTTGTTCTATCTTTATATGTATATTCTTCATGAGATATATCTTAGATTCATTTACTTTTCTTTCTCTTTAATCTTTTAATTAGTATGTCATCTAGATCTGATAATATTAGTGTTGGTGAAGTTAGTTTCTATAATCAACGAAGAATATAAATGATATTTTGAATAAATGAATTTTTGTAGTATTACCGGTTAGATTTGTTGTAATAAGAGTCAAATTTCAGTATTTTTTGTTGAAACAAATATCTTGATAACAATTGAGAGCCTTTTTTAAAGTAAAAATCATTTAATTTGACTTCTAATATAAGTGTAAGGTTGTACAAATTTTTCAATTGAGATAGTGTTTTTGTGTCCTTGATGACTTGGAGTGTAATTAGATTTAAGACAGTCGTGCCCAATAATTTTTTTTATTTTTTTAATCAAATAACACAAAAATTATTGTAGCACTTTGATTTGTAACCTTTAATTTAGTTTGAATATGTAATAATTATTGAGTTAGTGATAAGTATAATTTTGACAGAATTTGATAAAATTTTTTATAATTTGAATCTATCATAATTTTTTATGTTATAGCATGAAAACTTCATTTTTTGTATTTTTTTTTTACATTTTTCTTGACATTTTTTTGTTTTTTTTCCTAGTGCATTTCTAAGTAGATAAACTCTTTTTTATTTGTTGGTGCAAATTTTTTTGTTAGGTGAATCACAAATTGTGAAATAAAGTAATACTGGTAAAAGTCTTATGTATGATATATAAGTAGGTCAAATATGATGGAATTTGAATATTTTATAACTTAAAATATTTTATAAAGTTGATTGGTTAATTTCTAAAGTTTTGTCAAGTAATCAAAATTGATAACATAGCATCGTTAGAAGAAGAAACATAGCTTAAATTTAATATACAAAAAATTGGTATCAACTTTTATATAATAAAAATAGATAGATAACACACTGCCAATAAGTTGATATCTCAATCAACTCGAAACTAATTGGAGTTGTTAATAACTGAGGTAAATTTTTTTCGATGAAAATTGACAAGTAAATGGATTCATACATAAAAATGGTGCTGTTGAACCACAGTATTGCAGAATCTCCCTAATTTGTTGCTGTTAATACTGAATTCTCTTGGCTCCGTTAATTAAATAATTTAGAAAAGATTGCATCAGAAATTCAGATTCATAAAATGATATTTCCACAACAGAAGTAATAGTAAACCATGACAGAAACAGGTTCAGATTATCTCCAAAAGTTCCAGACATAATATGGCATAAAACAACAATTTGAAAAAAAAAAAAAAAGCATATAAGTTACATACTAGAGTATACTCTGAAATGGTTTGGTTGGGTAAGCAAAATTGCATAGACTACTTATGATTGAGAGCTTGACTAGTTGATGTGTTTTTGTACATCCCCTTGTTGGTGCCAAGAAACCATCTACAAAGGTGGCTTCATTCTGTGTATCATTTAGCAAGATAATTTTGTTAACTTGCTGTTTGAAGCTTCATAAGAGTAGATAACACCTCATTCATGTTAGGTCGATCTTCAGGATTGGGGAGAGTACAACACAAGGATAACTTGAAGAGTCCTACCAATACATCAACATGGCCTTTTGTGTCATCCATGGCCAGCATAGGGTCTACAATATTAATGAGCTCCTTCATTCCGTTCGCGACGGCTTTTTCTACTGCCTCAGGTAGACTTACTGGCAGGCCATCATCCTCTTCTGAGAGCCCTGTTGGCCTTCTTTTTGTTAGAAACTCCATTACAATGATGCCAAAGCTGAACACGTCCACTTTAGTTGTAACTTTCCTTATGTAGGCAATTTCTGTGAGTAAAAAAGATGTTTGAGTGGAAAATTAATCACAATATTGAAAACATCAGATAGTATATATAAAATTGAAGAAAATGTGCAGGATATTAACCTGGTGCAAGATAGCCAACTGTGCCTTGCAAAGCTGCAGATGAGGAAAGGGTATTACCATCCTGCAAATGAAGTCCGAGAATTCGAGCTGTTCCAAAATCACTGACATGAGCTTCCCAGTCTCTATCCAAAAGGATGTTAGAAGGTTTTAAGTCACAGTGCACAATGGGAAAGTCATAACCAGAGTGTAAGTAGTCCAATCCGCTAGCAATAGAAATCAGAACACGGATTCTTTCAGATAATGTCCACCTAGACTGATCGACCGATTTGTCATGTATGATGGTATCCAAATTCCCATTTTCCATGTACTCTAGAACTAGAGCTTTCAATTTCCCACTCTCCCAGGCATAACCAAGCACCTTCACCAAATTTCTATGCCTCAGCTGGCTCAAGGTGCTGGCTTCTGTTTTGAAGATCTTATCTGTATTTGCATAGAATTGATGCAAATTCAATCTTTTGACAGCTACAATCTGGCCTTGTTCAAGTTGGCCCTTGTAAACTGTGCTCAAATTGCTAGCACCAATGATGTTGTCAGTGCTGAATAAGCCAGTGGCATTCTCTAGCTCCCTTGGACTGAATCTTTTAAGAGCCAATGCTGTCCTGTAATCTGGTTCTTGATTCTCACCACTCTCTTTTTGTTTAGAATTGCAAAGTTTGTTGCCTCGATTGAGAATCAAAATCACAAGCACTAGAAGTAGGAGTATTGCAAGAGATCCAAGCGCAGCGATAATAGCTATGCTCCTCTTGGATAGAGCATGATTATTACCTTCTTTGCATGGCCTTAAGAATTTTGCTCCACAAAGATCCTGGTTTCCCTTCATATCAGATGCATCGATATGTGCAAATATTCCAGTCATAGGCACAGGGCCTTCAAGTTGATTGAAAGAAAGGTTGAGATGCATCAGCTTGGAGAGATTGGCAAAGCCCTGAGGAATTGTTCCCTTCAAGTTATTTTGAGAAAGATCTACTGAAATGAGATGCTCAAGTTGTGCCAAGACTTCAGGGATTTTACCATCTAAATGGTTTCTTGAAAGATTCAAGTTTTCAAGCAAGTCCAAGTGACTAAAACCTTCTGCAGGAATTGGGCCTGAAATCTTGTTTCCTGAAAAATCAAGATTGAACAGATTTCTGCACCCGGAAATTCTCATGGGAATGACACCTGAAAGATTATTGTTTGAAATATCAATGGCCTGTACCATTTGCAACATGCCCAACTCATCTGGAACACTTCCAGCAAAGTTGTTGTAAGAAAGGTTGAGATACATCTGCATGTCTTTGAAGTGTGCAATGACATCACTAGGAATTGATCCTGTGAGGTGGTTGTGAGAGAGATCCAACATCAAAAGCTTATTAAGCTTCCCCATGCTTCTTGGAATGGAACCATTCAGCTTGTTGTCATGGAGATCCAAATGTGAAAGCATATCAAGCTGTGAGATAGAATCTGGTATCTGACCAACCAACTTGTTTCTATGCAGCAAAAGCTTTGTTAGTGGTTTGATACCAGAGAGTGTATCAGGTATTGTACCTTCTAACTCATTGTCATGGAGGGAGAGCCCCTGCAGAAGAAAAAGTTTGGACAATTCTGGTGGAATTGAACCAGATAACTTGTTTTCAGCAAGGGTTAAAGTGATGAGCTGACTTAAGTTTCCAATCTCTGGTGGAATTGATCCTATGAAGGAATTTACATTCAGCTGCAGAGTCTGAACCTTAAACAGGTTTTGAATGCCTGGTTTTATTACTCCACTCATATTGTTCTCTCCCAAACTTAGTGTATGAAGGTTTGAGCAGTTGAAAAGGTCGTCCGGGATTTCCCCGGAAAAGTTGTTGTGGGCAAAAGATAGGAAAGTAAGATTAGGCATCCTAGAAAAGCCCTCAGGAATTTTGCCAGTGAATGAATTGAAAGCTAAACTTACATTTACCAAGCTAGTACAACTGGTAATGCTAGGAGGGATGGAACCATGTAAATGGTTGAAGCCCAAGATTAGAAACTTCAAATTATGAAGCACACCAATGTCTGAAGGAATTTCACCTGAAAGAAGATTCTGGCTCATTGAAAGATATGTTAAGTTTTTCAAGCTTGTTATCGATGAAGGGATGCGGCCGGTAAACTTATTTAGATGCAGGGTTAGGTATGTTAAGGAACTCAAAGATCCTATCTCAGGAGATATTGTTCCCTCCAAGTTATTGTTTGAGAGGCCTAAATGTGTCAATGATTTCAATTGGAATATGGAAGGTGGAATAGTGGAGTTCAAGTTATTGCTGAATATCCTCAATGTTTCCAAATGAAATAAGTTTCCTAGCTCAGGAGGAATACTTCCAGACAAGTTATTTTCATACAACTCAAGGTTTAAGAGATTCTTACACTTGGCAAGTTCTGAAGGGATTTTACCAGACAATGAATTTTGAAACAAGACAAGGGATTGTAAATTTGTCAGGTTTCCAATCTCTTTAGGTATTACACCTGATAACTGGTTTTGGCTAAAATCAAGAGCCTTCAAAGCTTCAAGATTCCCTATTGAAGGAGGTATAGACCCAACCAAGCTATTCCCATATCCTATCATCTGAATAAGGTTAAGGAGCTTGCCTATATGTGATGGTATTGTGCCTGTGAGGTTGTTGTTATTGAAAGCAATTCCCAACAAAGAAGTGATGTTGAATATGCTCTCAGGAAGGGTTCCATTCAAGAAGTTACTTCCAAAATCCAAATACTGCAAACTTTTCAAGTTTCCTAACTCAGGAGGGATTGGTCCTGAGAGAGAATTCTCAAAGAGACCAAGCACAGTGAGTTGAGTGCAACGACTTAGCTGATAAGGAATATAGCCGGTAAATGAATTTGAAGTTAAATCAAGAACCTGAAGGCTTGAAATATTGCCCAAGAATGGTGAAATCTCTCCATGGAGCTGCTGAGAAGTCAGAGAAATTGAGATCACATGGCTTGAAGAAGGGTCACATTGAATGCCAGACCAATTGCAATGAGGGTGGATTTCAATCCAATCAGCAAGTGTTCCATTTGGGTCAAGGGTGATGGAGTTCTTGAAAGCTTTCAAGGCTTCAATTTCAACCTCCAAGAGCCCAGTATTATTATCTGCATATGAAAGTATGGTTACAATGGAAAGGGCTATGACTATACTCAAACTAATCTTAGGAGAAAGCAACATCATTTGTAGAATATTTTTAAGAATGTTTAGTTGCTGGTTGGTGATATGAAATGTGAAGTAAATGAAGCCTATATATATATACACACTCTTGAGTTTGAGCATTCGAATGATGAAGTTGAAAGTGGACATGCATTGGTGAATTTAATGAGAGTGTGGACCCACATGGTATGCTGCAAAGTCAATTACTTTGAGTACTTTGAGTCATTGGCAGAGATGTGAGTGCAAGGACAAAAATCCGTGACTGTTTAGTTTTATCAAGTTGACTTTGAGTCAAATAGACACGCCTAAGTGCCTAACATGGAAGCATATCCTTAAGGAAAAGCTTCTAGTGGGAGAAAGAGGAGGCAAATAGAAAATACTATTTCCTCCCTTTCAAACATATTATGTGTAGATATACCAAGTTTTTTATCAACACAATATACTAATTGTTGAACAAATAGAGTAGAACATTAAAGAATTACTGTATGTAACAGAGATTTAAAGGGATGGAAAGAGATGTATAAGCTCCAAGGACATAATAAAAGGTTATGCTAGGTAACCAATTTCTTGAATAATATAAACAACGAGTCTTAAAATTGGCCCAATTCAAATAAAATACACTACATTCCTAAATTACTCACCTAAATCTTAATATTAGAATAACCATCCGCATACTTAGTAAATTGAACATCCAATATATTCATTGTTCACATTGTTTAATATTTTCATTGTCTGCCTATATTTTTCCCTTAATAAAAGAACAATAGGGGTTGGTAGTGCATTTAATAGACTAGAAAGTATAAACTAGCTACATGGTTATCTGTGTGCGGTGTGGTATTACTAAATATGAATATGGTTTGAATTCCTCAAACTTGTTAATAAGCCGCGTATTATACGGATTATGTATTCTTTTGTTAATACATTTAGAAAATGCAATATTAATATATATAATGCCAAGCTAAAGCTAATAAATTAAGATGATATTGATGAATGATGAACGCCTTTTGCGGAATGTGTGTGAAAAAGATCACAAGTTGGTGACATATTCTGCCATGCAAGTTGCTCAAATTTAGATAACAACCACCAAAATTATTTTAACATTATTAGGTGAGTATAGGTTTGTGATATTTGAGTCGGCAATGGACTGTCCCTGTAGAGAAACCACTGCTTCTCAAAAGTGAGGGGATGAGAGTGGAAATAGTTGGTGGGAATGGAGATGATGAAAAATATTTCGGTGGCATATTTCTGCTGTTAACGAGATTAATTTAATTGTTAAATGGGACAAGAGGGGGGAGTGGCTTTGTCACTAGAGTCATAATCATAGTCAACTGTCATGTTCTTTGAATTCTGCAATAGATTCTGAGAATTAACAATTATTGCGACGTCATGGAATTTCTGCCAAGTTCAACACGCTTGGATGTATATTTGCTTATTTTAATTTTAATCATTAAACTAGAATTCTCCAATCACTACAACAAATAGTTAAATTTTAAAGTGATTTCTGAGACTGAATATTTGTACTAAAAAGGTATTTTAAATTCTAAATGCACTGTAAACATTCTCAAAAACAAAAAAATTACACCGTATTAGTTCTTTATTCCTTTTTCATCAAATTACTCTTTATACCGTGATGACTTTGTACATTTTTTTTATATTGGACTAGACAAAACATAGTTGCTTTTATTTTTGGGCTAAATGTTTGATGAACGACATAATTATCCTTCATGATTATACATTTTTTGTGGGGATAAAATATTTTATAGCTTATTGAGATAAAATAACATTATTTCAAAAACATTTAATGCTAAAACTAATTATATGTCATATCACTTACGGTATAACAAATAACTCAATGAAAAAGAGACGGAGACTAAGATGGTATAATTTTTTTAATTTCATATATTTTTATAATACAATTAAAATTTCGAAAATATTTTTTATACAAAGGTCAAATTTCAGAAATCAATTTAACTCCCCCACAACAAAATATGGACAAGTTTATCTTCTTTTTTGGGGGATGAGTGTGGACTAGTTAGTTATCTATAAGAAATAAAAACTTAAAATTTTTTTTTGGTATGCAAAAAAAAAGCCACTTTTGTTAATTTAATTTGTATATCAAATACAGATCAGCCCAAACAAAGGAGATAAGGAAGTAACCCTTGGACAGCAACCTCGAGTTCTAGCTCGTAGAAGATAATAAACTTATCACTTCGAAGTGTGTAATTTTATGAAATCCGTGCAGGTATCTGGAATCTGGAATATAAAATAAGATGAAAATAGGGGCATTCCGAGAATTGAACTCGGGACCTCTCGCACCCTAAGCGAGAATCATACCACTAGACCAAATGCCCAATGTTGGTTATGGTAAAATTAAATTTTAGTAAATTACTGAATCTACCTGAGAAGTCAGAACCAACTCTGTAACAGTGTAACTTATAATAGCAAATTCAGCACCCTTACACAAGGATAAGGAGAAGAAACGGTGAGAGATACTGTAGGAAATTAAGTATTAGTTAAGATAATTACAATTATTGTTTTGTTATCAATTAGTTTCATCTATTATTTGCTTCTTAGTTCTGTAACTAAACTCTAACTACTAGTTAGGCCCTAACCTACTGTATTTACTAGTTAAGCGTCCAATATTTTATTTTTCCAAACAAGGCCTTAATTTGGTTTAATAGAAAAATTTGTCTTCCTATACATGGTTTTCACCTTTCTAATTTATATACTATTTTGTTCTTCAATATCTAAGGGGTGTATGATTGTTCCCTATCAAAGCTAGCAGAACTAAAATTGAAGCATCCTCTCCAAAACCTTCATAGCAATGGCTACATCAATGCTTAAAGAGACAGAGTGTTAAAAATATGATAAGACTAAAGGAAAGAGAGAATATGCTCAGAACACTTCTTATGGCTGCTTCCAGATGCAGTTGTACCTATGGATGATGGATCCCACCTCATTAAAGTTCTTCATTTGCAGAGGGATAAGGACAGGTACACACTCATTCTAACATTTACATAGGTAACAATGATTAGAGGCACTTAACATGGTAACCACCTTTTGTTCCTGCAAACAAGACACCATATATTTACCACCAAATATGAAAAATGAAAACAAACAAAATTACGAATGTTGAAGGGAAAAACCCACCATGAAAGCAGAATATTTCAGATTCAACCTTCAAAGAGAAAAACTTATCAGTTCAGCAACAATAGATATTTAAGAGATGGAAAAATTGAGTAACGTGTGAACAACTGCAACTGTTTGGCCAGTATTTTGTTAAGCTTAAAGTAAAATGAAATGAATTCAAATAAGAAGATCAAAAAGGAAGTACTGATGTGGTATGCAGATTAATAAAATTGTGAAAGAATAGGAAAATAAAAGAATTGTGAAAGAAAAAGATGAAGAAATTTTATTGATTATTGATTGAATGAATTGTAAACTATGAAAGTAAAATTAAGTATATATAGAATATTGGCCTATGAAAGATAAAAGTAGATAAAGATAAGATATAGATAAAGATAAAGATAACTATCAGATAAGATAAAGACTAAATTATCATTTAATTTGTGTATTCTGTTGGGCTGAATTTGTGGGCCGTGAGACGTCTTTATTGTTGTCATGGGCTAAGGTGGAAGAGTGGTTTAATACGTCCCCGCAAGCTGGAGGATGAAAGATGTCAAGAACACTAAGCTTATTCAGATTAAGATGGAAGGGTTGAGGAGACAAAGGCTTGGTGAAGATGTCAGCTAGTTGCCCAGAAGAAGGAATTGGGAGAAGTTTCATCACTTCAGCTTGAACTTTTTGTTGAACCAAGTGACAATCAACCTCTAAATGTTTGGTCCGTTCATGAAAAACCGAGTTAGCAGCAATATGAAGAGCACTCTGATTATCACAATATAAAACTGGTGGGCGGATAGAAGAGATGCGTAAAAATTGTAACACATTTAGTATCCATTGAAGTTCACAAGTTGTGTTGGCAAGTGCACGATATTCTGCTTCCGTGGAAGAGCGAGCAACGGTGGTTTGTTTCTTGGTCTTCCAAGAGACTAAAGAACTGCCTAAGAAGAAACAATAACCTGTTAAAGATCGCCGAGTATCAGGACATCCGGCCCAATCAGAGTCACTGAAGCCGAGAAGCTGAATTTCTGATTCCCTTGGAAAGAAAAGTCCTTTGCCGGGACTAGTTTTCAGATATCGTAACACATGCTTGGCAGCTTGAAGATGAGATTCAGTAGGAGATGTCATGAATTGACTTAATTGTTGAGTGGCATACATGATGTCCGGTCGAGTAGTGGTGAGATAGATAAGACGGTCAACCAAACGACGATATACAAAAGGGTCGGATAGCAAGAGACTTTTGTCTTGATATAGTCTTGTGGTACTATCCATTGGAACAGAGGCAGGTTTAGCACCTAATAAACCAGAATCCTCCAAAAGATCAAGACAATATTTTCTCTGAGATAAGCAAATTCCCTTCTCTGATTGAGCAACTTCAATACCCAAAAAATATTTTAATGGGCCCAAGTCTTTAATTCGGAAGTGTTGGTGTAAAATAGACTTAATGGCAGCAAGTTCATAAATGGAATTACCAGTGAGAACAATGTCATCAACATAGACTAAAAGGATAGAAATTTGATCACCAATGAATTTGACAAATAAATTATAATCAGATGAGGTCTGCTGATATCCATGAGATAGCAAAAGATGAGAAAATTTGGCATACCACATACGACTAGATTGTCGTAAACCATACAGTGACTTTAGTAGCTTACAGCATTGATTCGGTTGAGAAGATATAAATCCGGGTGGCAGAGTCATATAAACATCCTCAGAAAGATCCCCATGTAAGAAAGCATTATTGACATCCAACTGATGTATAGGCCAATACTTCATAGAGGCCAATGCCAAAACTAATCTGATAGTGGCAGGCTTGACAACAGGGGAGAAAGTTTCCAAGAAATCAACACCTTCAATTTGAGTGAACCCTTTAGCCACAAGGCGTGCTTTATATCAATCAACTGAACCAGCAGGCTTGCGTTTGATGCGATAGACTCATTTACAGCCAACCGGCTTAACCCCTGCAAGGCAATCAACAAGACGCCAAGTTTTGTTCAGCTCAAGAGCATCCAACTCATCTTTCATAGCACTACGCCAATTAGAGTGTTGATTGGCGTCCTTAAAAGACTTTGGCTCAACGTCAGAATGTAGAGATAAAAGAAACTTTTTATGTGAAGATGAAAGAGAAGAAAAAAACATGACTGAAGATAAAGGATACTTGCACTTTGAGGGAGATTGATTTGTAGAGATGAGAGAGGAATTACACAAGTAATCAGAGAGATATGCTGGAGGTCGGTGAGGCCGGTCGGAATGACGAGGATAGGGTTGCTCAGGTGGTGAAGAAGGTGACGGTGGACTGGTGTCTAGTGTTGAAAGTGATTCGGTGGTCATGGGTTCAACTTGGTTAGGAAACGATAATGAGGAAGAAGGAGAGGTTGTTGGAGAAAATAAAGAACTAGGTGGAGTTGGGTCAATGGGTATAGGTGAAGGTTCAACTGGAAGACTAACTGAATCTTGTTTTTGAGAAGGTATGTTTGGCAATGTTGAGCTGAGTGTCTGGAATTGGACATTTTTTGTGACTAAGGGCAAGATCTTTTCATAAAAAATCACGTTTCTAGAAATCTCAATTCTTTTATCTTCTAAAACATAAACATATACCCTTTAAAACTAGATTGAAAACCAATAAATACAGCCTTTTTGGCTCTTGGATCAAATTTTGATCTATTTACCATTTGGGTAGAAACAAAACATAAGCATCCAAAATCTTTAATGTCATGATAATTTGGTGGATGATTGAATAAAATCTCAAATGGTGTTTTAAAATTAATTGCGGATGATGGAACTCTATTAAGTAAATAAACAGCATGTCTAACAGCATAAGACCAAAAAGATGATGGTAAATTAGATTGAAACATAAGAGCACGAGCTATATTCAAAATATGTTGATGCTTGCGTTCTACCCTTCCATTTTGTTGAGGAGTTTCAACACAACTACGTTGATGAATAATGCCCTTTGAAGCATAAAAATCAGGTAAAATAAATTCTGGTCCATTATCGGAACGAATAGTTTTGACTTTGGAGTTGAATTGTGTTTCAATTAAAGTAATAAATTTTTTTATTTGATTCTGTACTTCTCCTTTTGATTTTAATAAAGTAACCCATGTAAAGCGGCTAAAATCATAAACAATAGTAAAAAAATATTTATGATTTTGAATAGAATTTTGTCGAAACGGACCCCAAATATCAAAGTGTAATAAATCAAAACTTGCATTGGCTTTGTTAAAACTTTGAGAAAATGAAAGTTTCTTTTGTTTAGAAAGATGACAAATGTCACAAGTCTCATCATGATGCATAGAGATAAAAGGAAATTGTTTATGTAAATGATTAAGTCTTTGCCCAGAAAGGTGTTCTAAACGAAAATGCCATATATTGGAAGGTGTAATGGGTGGAGATTGGATGGAATTTATGGAGTGTGTAGTGGATGAATTTTTACCGAAATTAGGTAAGTGTTGGGCTGACGAAAGGTCCAAAAGAGACTCCGGATGAAGTTGTTGGTGTGCCCTTTCTCCTTGATCCATGGATGTCAGCAGAGCTCAAGAGGAGCTCTGATACCATAATAAAATTGTGAAAGAATAGGAAAATAAAAGAATTGTGAAAGAAAAAGATGAAGAAATTTTATTGATTATTGATTGAATGAATTGTAAACTATGAAGGTAAAATTAAGTATATATAGAGTATTGGCCTATGAAAGATAAAAGTAGATAAAGATAAGATATAGATAAAGATAAAGATAACTATAAGATAAGATAAAGACTAAATTATCATTTAATTTGTGTATTCTGTTAGGCTGAATTTGTGGGCCGTGAGACGTCTTTATTGTTGTCATGGGCTAAGGTGGAAGAATGGTTTAATAAAGATCATAATGTACAAACCAAGTTGGGTTGGTCTAGTGGTTAGCTCACTAGTCCGCTTAAGCAAGTGTCGGGGGTTCGAATCCCGCCTTGTGCATGCAGCAACTCATTGGCCAGCGGCAAACCCTTAAATGGAGCTCAATACCGCGACGGATTAGTCCTTAACCTGCCGGGTTGGGGGATACCATGGGAAACTAAAAAAAAAAAAAAAAATCACTTGTCCTCTTTTGATAGGCTAGTCAACTCTTGGTCATTCTTAGCCATTACTTTCTATGCCACCATAGAAGTTCCCTTAAAATATATGTAACGTGTACTAACCAATGTTCTCATAGTCAAACAAATTAATGAAGATCTTCTAAACATTAGCACTGCCAAACTGGCAAAGCAAGATTGGAATTAGAAAGATTCAAATTGTAAATAAGTGGACCAAATTAAAGTAAATGCCACACCTTTTGTGGTCAAAGATCAGCATGGTTATATATGGTCTCTTCGTAATTCAGCATGGTTGAAAATCATGAAACAAACCAATATAAACACATATTTATGTGAGGATATGGTTGAAAAAAGTATGAAGAGAAGGGAAACGTATTGTATGATGACAGCCATGTTTTTCTTAGCATTTTTGCAACATCCACTGCAACGTTAAGAAATTAAAACCTGTGATGGCGTCTTTGAAATTAAGCAACTAATTTACAGGATTCATGAGAATGTCGTCTTTGAAATTTGAAATATTTGAAAAAAAATCTCTTCTTTGCTAATTCAGACACCCACAGCGCACAATCTGTAATGCCAAATTGGCAATAACCATAGAATGGAGTAGTATTCTTCAAATTCATTTCGTCATTTAAGTGAAAGAACCGTAGATTAAACAAAAGACACGCAACCAAACCTTGTTGAAATTCTTCGATCACTATCATCATTCTTGTTGCAATAATAATTCTTTAAATTCATCAGCACCTTCATTCTTGCGTATTGCCATTTATACAAAGCAATGCACAAAAGCATACAATGTAGATTCTTTTGTAGACATAGAAACCGTACTTGCAATTGCCTCCATTTCTTCTCTTAATAGAAGAGGATCAAGATGCTCACCTTGATCCCATCATCTTGAGTGATGAGTGATACCAACTCTATGATGAGAGAGTTACACGGCCTTGGGAAAAGTTGCATGTTCGGATGGTAATCTATACAGCTAATTTAATAGATGAGAAATGTCGGAGGATATCAAAATTTATTATTTTTTTTTATTTTTTAGTTATTAATTTATTTTTTTGG
>NC_029787.2:131524988-131541522 GCF_000816755.2 Arachis ipaensis | reverse complement strand
AAAGTATAAATCTAACAATAATAAAAGCAATTTTATTCTTGAATTGAGTTTCATAATTATATAATTGTCTTTAAAATTTAGGATACATCATACGTTTAAAATGATTTGACTCTAATATTAAGTAATTGTTGTGTTTTAAATTAAGTTATGAATTTGTCTTATACAAATTCTTTTAAATCAGACACTATAAAAATACAAGATAAATATATAATTCATCCTAAAAGAATATAATAATTTTTTCATATTTATAAGTTCGAAGGTTAATGTAGACCAAATATCATTAAATTATGATTTAACTTTTTGTTTGGTTTAAAATATAAAATAAGAATATTTACTAAAATATTTTTATTTATTAAAAAATATTATTAAAGTTTCCATTTTCGTTTCAAAAAATTTTAATTATTTGATGTTTTTACTTTTAAAAATACTAAAGAGATTGAAATTATGTATCACAAGACTAAAATTTTAACATCAAATATAATACTGAATCACAATTCTCATTCTAATTTCTGAAAATAAAAACTACTTCAAATATGTATTTATTTTAAGTTTATCTATTATTTCTTATATATTGGACAATCATAAATTATATCTTATTGAGTAGTTAAATCAGTCCCCGAGAATTTTAGAATTGGACATTTTAGTCCCCAAGAAAAATTAATATACGGATCAGTCCCCAAGGTTTTACTCCGGCAGACAAATCAGTCCCCAATTCATTTTCCGGCAGAGTAATTACCCAGATCAATCCCCAAAGATTTTAAAAACGGACATTTTAGTCCCCAAAAAAAACTAATGTACAAATCAATCCCCAACTTTTCTCTCTATTAGACATAATAGTCCCCCGTCCAAAAATAAAATAAAATAAAATAATTATTATTATTAATTACACAATAATATTGTACTATATTTTTTGTATTTTTTAGACAAAAATAATAATAAATTTATTCATTAAATTCTTATATATATATAGTCACTCAATAATAATAATAATAATAATAATAATAATAATAATAATAATAATAATAATAATAAAATTATTAGAATATTGTGCAATTAATAATAATAATTATTTTATTTTTGGACGGGGGACTATTATGTCTAACAGAGAGAAACGTTGGGGATTGATTTGTACATTAATTTTTCTTGGGGACTAAAATGTCCGTTTTTAAAATCTTTGGGGACTGATCTGGGTAATTACTCTGCCGGAAAATGAACTGGGGATTGATTTGTCTGCCGGAGTAAAACCTTGGGGACTGATCTGTGTATTAATTTTTTTTGAGGACTAAAATGTCCGATTCTAAAATCTTCGGGGACTGATTTGGGTAATTACTCTATATTTTTTTACAGTCTATTCTTTTCGGATAATTGAATGTTGAGTATCATTATTATTTTTTTGAAAAAAAAAAAAAATCTTAGCATAAATCAAAATCTAAGGTGCATGATACCCGTAACTTAAACACAAAAACAAAAAAAAAAACAAAATATTCATGCTAAATATTTTTACATTTCAAACTTTGAATCCCTCCTTCTGTAACGAGAGTCGAACCCATGATATCAAGCTTGAATGAGACATGTAATAAATTATGTTTTCAACTGCTAACGAAGGTTTTTCAAAATAATGTTGCATGTTGACATCACAATATATTTGAATGCCAATAGAATTATTTAATTATAGATTATTTTAAAAATTCAAATTAATTATTTATCTTAATCTTATCTTTTTCTTTTTTATCTTATTGAAACTCAGTTTAGTTCAAAATTTAAAATAAAGATATTCAATTACTAAATGATATCTACTTTCTAATTTTATAAATACATTATACATAGTACAATCTCAACATAATTAAAGAGAGTTTTAATTACATTACTGCTGTCACTGTAATCTCCACCTCCACATTGCTATAGAGTTGGTGCCACTGCCACTATTTACATATCATGGATGATCAATCAAGCCTCTTTCGAATTTTGTTTTTGCTCTTGGTACGTTTTTGTGTCCCAATCTTTTGAATTTTTTCTTTTTTAGTCTTTCTTTCTTTTCTTTTTAACCTTTTTCAAGTTCTATTTGGAGTCTTTCCCTGTTTTTATTTGGTTAATGGAGAGGGTAATCAATTTGTTTTCAGACTCTAACTTTTTAAATAAATTTTACTATGTAGTTGTTAATTTTCTTTGTAGTTTAGTTTTTAGGGTACAAATATAAATAGTTGTCAGCAAAAATTAAAAATGCTTGTTTATGTCTTTATATAATGTAATTTTTTCTTTTAATTATGCAAAAGATTCACGCATGATAAAAAAAATAATTTCACTGTAAATATATATACCTTTTTATAATAATTTTTATTTTATTTTGTGATGATTTTGTCCCTTTTTAAATTAATATAACTGTATAAGAATGAGGACGAATTCTATGATCAATTGGTAGAATTTCAAGTCACCAAAAAAAAAAATTGGTAGAATTTCTCAATTTTATAATGCATCAAAATTTACATATTTTTAAGAATTGATATGAAATCGAAAGTTTTGGACTTTACTTGCATGATTCTGAAAAAAAAAAATAAAATAAAGAATGCAACGCATGTAGAAGCATAACAACGATAGAAAAGAAAAAGGGGGTAACTGGATTTTTTTTTTGTTTTTTTTTGGGGGTAGGGGTGACTGGGTGAGCATGAGTAGTGGGTACTCGATTATCTGTTCGAATCCAAACCAAACCAATTAAATTGGTTTTGAAACCAACGGATAATATTCGAATCAAATCAATGACTTTCTCTAATAATTGGTTCGAGTAACAGTTTTGAGAGTGTAGAATTCGAACCAACACACCCACACACTCCTGAGGGGACTGCATCTGTTGTTCTGGCTGGAGTATAGCCGCTCTAAAACTCATTGGTGGTGGTGTCCTCTTGGAGCTGGAGAAGTAAGACATTGGTTTTTTCTTACTTAATATCTACACTACTTTGTACTTTCCATTACACCGTTTTGGAAAATCTTAGTTCTTTTTTCTTCATATTTTTTATATTCATATTTATTTTGTTGGGGGGTGATGCATTCACAAATTTTAGTATACGTGTTGATACTAAATATTGTTGTATTGCTATTTCAAGTTAAATGTTGCCTGTGTGTTTTTTTAACAAATCTTAAAAATTCAAAGTAAAAAATAATTTGTGCTTTGCTTCCTGTCTCTCTCTATTTTTGGGGCCTTCATATCATGAAGATGCTTTATGACAATTGGATTACATCCCTTAGGTAGCGTTTGGTAGAGAGACAGAGACGGAAAGACTGAGATTGAGAGACAGAGACTAAGAGACAGGGATTGAAATAAATCTCAGTATTCTGTTTGGTACAAAATGGGAGACAGGAATTGAAACAATAATAAAACTCTAATTTAATTTGCACAAAGGGTAAAATTGGAATTAATTAATTGAAATGAAAGTATTTTAGGTATAAAATGTTATTAAAGTTTCAGTCTCCATCTCTAAAAATTTCAGTCCCCTGTGTCCCTACTTTTTGGAGGTACTGAAATACTGAACAGAAATTTCAGTACCATGTCTCTGAACTAACAAACACGATACTGAGTCTCAGTCTCTCAGTCTCTGTCTCAGTACTTCAAAACAAACGCTACCTTAAAAAACGGTGGGACTCAAGTTAAGGTCTCAAATTATTTAATTTTATTTTCTATTGTAAATAATTTGATTTTCCACTTATGAAATGCATTTGATAATGTGATGTTTATTGCTGGTAAGATTACTCCATTTGAGATAGTTGAGATAAGTCTCAATGTAGTCCCTGAAGTTGCACTCGAGCCTCAAAGTAGTCCCTGAACTTAAAAGTTCCTCAGAGTCATCCCCGAACTTGCACTCCGGGACTCAAAGTGGTCCTTCCGGCCATTTCAGCACACGTGGCGCAACCGGAAAGCTTAGCTGGCAGCGTCGTTGACACCTGGGACTCACAGAAACGACGTCGTTTTGGCTGTGGCGCCAAAATGACATGAAACGACGTCGTTTCACGCTCACTACGTCCCTCCCTCAACATTTCCATAACATTTTGTCTCCCTCCTCTCTACACACAAAACAAACACAACACAGAGTGTGGTTTCTTCTTCTCCCTCCGTCAATCTCCAATGGCGCATGTGCTCCTCCATTAACCGGACCGATTTCAGTGGAAGACGTTGGCTCTGGAGCATCGCTGCTTTCCTCTCC
Source organism: Arachis ipaensis (assembly GCF_000816755.2). NCBI lineage: Eukaryota > Viridiplantae > Streptophyta > Magnoliopsida > Fabales > Fabaceae > Arachis > Arachis ipaensis. Next base: position 131,537,329 of record NC_029787.2, on the reverse strand, counting down.
TTCATACACAAAGTTGGGCAGCCTTGTTTCTCTGAAAGAGGTAAGCCAAAAATGAAAAAAAATGTGGTTCCTCTGTTTTTTGATGTTGTTGTTCATCTAATATTCACAAAGTTCAGGCCTTTTTTTCGATTGTAATTGGTGGGTATGAACGCCTCTGTTCTTTTCTCTGTGTTAGGGTTTGATCACTACTGGCTTTCGTAGTGGTTTGGCCAAGCAAAATTGTAGAGTATGAGTGTTTCTTGTGTTTTGATGATATGAAAACGTGTTCTCTATGTGTTAGGGTTTACTACTCTTAGTGGAGGAGTTTTCAAACTGTTAATGTGTTTGAGGAGAATGACTCTGATCAATGTATTTATTTAACAGAGTTTGCATGATCACAGTAGAAGTAAAGATTTTTAGGGAGTTGAAATTTTTTGTAACTCTGATAATGGATTCTGAACTTGACTGATTAGTGAGAGTGATGATGAAAATTGTAGAAGAGAAAATTCATGAATGGTTTTAAATGATGATAAGCCATTATCTGAAGTTTAGCTGAAATGTGCTTCTGCTCTTTATGTGCTTCATTTAACTATTTTTCTCTTGGAATACACAATTATGATACTGGTTAGCTTTTCATAGAAGACTTTTGGGAACTTTTTTTTTTTGCCAAAAAGTTTCCAATGACTACACTTTTTCGAATAGAAAAAAAAAGGTCCTAATGTATATTATTACTATTCTTGAATGTCTTGAAGGCGTGAGGAAGCATTGCCTATATTCAAGAGGAGACTCTTAGGTGCCTTGCTGGAGTTTTCTGCTCAAGAATTGCAGGTTCAGGTATATTGGTTTTTGTCAATGATCTTCTTTTCAAACATTTTATTTATGGCATGTAGGCACAATTGTATCCTTTTGTCTTCTGATTCTATTTTCCTCATCAATCATTTTGGTTTCGAATGTCCATGCTTATCCAAAAATAAATAGCTTCACTCATAGTTAAGCACACCTAGTTAGTGTTTGAAAATGGTTCCTGTGATACAAATATAGTCAGCACTTATATAATATCAGCTCCATATCAAATATCTCTAGAGTTCTATTAAAAATGTCCAAAATACTCTGATAAATTGATAATAAGCTATGAGTTAGCCTCATATGATCGCATGACTTAAAGCTAGCACCTCCGTTAGGAAAGAACCTGGTGAAAGCATGAGAGTCCATTTTAACTATGTAAAACTAAGTAAACATTTATCAATAACACTAGAATCTGTGGCGATTGGCACTTTCAATACTCATAATTTTCACCTTACAATTTTCAGTAGAATTTTTTAAACCAAAAAATTTATTCCACAATAATTAGAAATTAGGTCAATAATAGTAGTTGATTGTCTTTAATGACCAAGGTTAACTTTTTGAACTTTGATGTAGCAGGGTTTGAATTGCCTTGTTAATTTATATCAATTCTACACTTGTACCTATCTGATTTAGAATTTTGCAACCTCCATAGCAGGTTGGGCATTGTATTATTCCTAAGTCATCCCTCTTATTGTGGTTTTTTAGCTAAAAATGGTGAGTTTAAGTATATAGTTACAACATAAAAACCACTAAAAATATGCAAAAGTAATCATAAAATTAGTGTATGAATTTTTCTTTTCGATTTCCATTTCTGGAAGCATGCCGCTTTATACACCAATATATGCAAAAGTAATCATAAAATTAGTGTATGCCGCTTTATAATAGTATACATTATTCTGTTCTATGAGTAGTGTTAGGAGTGGTTGGTTTATCTTATGTGTGTGTGTGCTCTTTTGTGTGTCATAGTTGTTGTGGTTTAAAGTGTAATTATTGTGATTTGATAAAATCATGTGATTCGTAGACATTATCCAAAGAATGGATAATGAATCAAAGGTTTTTTGTTTTTTGTTTTTTGGTTTTGGGTTGAGTTTGTACAAACTATCTAAAAAAAATTAATTTTGTAAATATTGGCTGCTAAGTCTTTGGAATATTTTTCTGAAATTCCACAGGTTTGTTCAGATAGATTCTACAAGTAAATCGGGTATGACAAGAAAATTGGGTATGACAAAGTTAGCCAAAGTTGGTGGCTGGTGCCTAATCGGCCTATGCAAACTGGTTTAAGAGCAATAGCAGATGATAATGAGCTGATGGAGATGTGTTACCTGGCTCAGCAGAACAAGAGGGTTATTCATATGTACTACGAACATGGAGTATTTGAGTCTGTGTATATTGAAGAAGCAGAACCAGTGGTTTCTGGCAAGGAGCTGATGCTGATACCAACCATTATCCCCACCCCAAAACTCACCACCAATGCCACAGCTGAACCAATTCCCAGCACAACACCATGCAATCCAACTTCTGAACCAAAGAATACTACTGAATCCACAAAACTAAAGGAGCCACTTACCTCATTGGCTGCTGGTAACCGAAACAAAGCAGGAAAAGTTTCCCCCCAACCCACTGCAAGTCTTGGACCTAAGCCCAATCCACCACCAAAGAGAATGGCCCAACCCAGTAAAAGCAAGCCCAAAATCCCACAAAAAAAAATGCCCCAACCCACAGCAATTCCGAAACCTTGGTCCAAAGGAAAAGAAACCAAGAAGACTAAAACAAAGAGAGGCTGTAAGAATGTAAAAATACCAGCAGCAGCATGTCGAAGGAGGCCACTGACAAGAGCTGCTGCTACTGGAAATATTGCAAGAACAATTGGTAAAGGAAAACAGCCCAAGACAGCCTTTGTTGCTTTGTCTAGTTCAGAGGGATCCTCAAACAGCCATGACAGTGACGATAGTGCAGAGGATGAAGCATATAGGCCTGGTGGTGATGAAGTGTCCAGTGAAGAAGACTTGCCTCCGGATAGGTCAGCAGGAAAGAGTAATGTGAAATTGAGAAGTAAGCCAGGGAAGAAACTTATAAAAGGAAAGAAGTCTGTTATGGTTGAAGATAATGGTCCTGTTTGTGCAGACTCAGATTCTGAGGATGATGAAATCATTTTTAGACCGATTCCTAAGTTTGGATCATCAGTTGCTCCTTATCATGATGTACAGGATGATCCTTATAATGACTCTGATGGTGGAGACTCATGGCACTTGGAAGAAATGAAGACTCCTCCAAACTCTGAGGATGAGTTGGAGGAAGTTGATTCAGATGATGTATTCCCTGCATTTAGAGAATGAGGGAGGTTTGGAGAGCTTAGGCTAGAGGTTGGAATGACTTTCACTACAAAAATGGAGTTCAAAGAGGCTGTGCGTGAATATTGCATACAAGAGGGTAGAAGGATTTGGTTTAAGAAGAACGATAACGTGAGGATGAGAGCTGTGTGTAAGGATGCGAGTTGTGGCTGGCTTGTGTATGCCTCTAACAATACTGAGAACAACTGCTGGCAGATCAAGACATTCATGGATGACCACACCTGTGCAAGAGAGACCAAAAACAGACTAGCTAATAGGAAGTGGCTAGCTTGCAAATTGGTGAAGAAACTAAGAAAATATCCGAATCTGAGACACTCTGAGGCTGCACAATATTTTAAGACTAAATGTGATCTGGAACTAAACAAGTCTTCACTGACCAGGGCCTTAGGAGATGCTAGATCTGTTGTGTATGGTGATGCAGCTGCCCAATATGGCATGGTGAGAGATTATGGGCTGACACTACTGAAGAGCAATCCAGGATCCACTGTCACAGTTGGGGTTATACCTCAGCCCAACCCTGATGATGATCCAATTTTCGAGAAGATGTATGTCTGTTTGGAGGGATGTAAAAAAGGATTTCTGGCTGGTTGCAAACCCCTCATAGGCTTGGATGGGGCTTTTCTGAAGACCGGCATGGTGGTCAGATATTGTCTGCAATTGGCCAAGACGCAAACAATCATATATATGTTATTGCTTATGCAATTGTCCCTGTTGAGAACACTGAAAACTGGAGATGGTTTTTGGAATTACTCCATCAAGACCTGGGGGATTATAAGAAGAACAACCTCTGTTTTATCTCAGATATGCAGAAGGTATGCAATATTTATAGGTTGTCACTTAAAATGATGTTTACACACTGGGCTACTGATTATATATGCTGAATTAATCTATTGTGACTTAAAATGATGTTTATACACTGGTTGTGACTTAATACTTATTAGTTATAACAAGTCACTTGTTGTTACTTATTAGTTACCTATTGGGTGTGTTTCAACATGATGATACTAACACATGGCTGCTGTCTATAGTTGCTGAATTAATCTATTGTGACTTATTTATACAGTGGTTGTGACTTAAGAATTCTAAGTTATTTAGTGTCAACCTATCTATTGTAGTTATCTATATGATGTTAATACACTGGGCTGCTGTCTATATATGCAGAATTAACCCTGGACTGATTATATGCTACATAATGTTCTGTCAATCTATTGTTACTCATTTATCCTGTTCTGCATAATGTTCTATAATAGTGCTGTGTAGGGACTAGTTTGATGTCACTTACATAAGTGTAGGGACTAGTTTGATGTCACTTGAACAAGTCTAGGGACTATTTTGATGTCACTTATATAACTGTAGGGACATATTTGCTGCCCGATAACAACTATCTGACCCCTTCTTTGGTATCTGAAACAGGGCCTTATAAATGCAGTTAAGGAGGTTTTTCCAGATGTGCATCACAGATTCTGTGTTTGGCATCTGTGGAAGAACTTCAACAAGCAATGGAAGGATCTCCAGCTTAGAGGGCTACTCTGGAATTGTGCAAGGTGTACTAGCCAAGATGGCTTCCTTGATATCATCAAAAAGATTGAAAGGGTTAATAAGGAAGCCTGGGAGTATTTGAACAAGTGGCCTAGAGACTCTTGGAGCCGGGCATTCTTCAGTAATGCACCTAAAATAGATAACATCTGCAACAATGCCTGTGAAGTCTTCAACTCCAGGATCAAAGATGCTAGAGCTAAGCCTATTATCACACTCTTGGAAGAAGTCAGAATGTATGCAATGAGGTTGATAGCTAGGAACAAGGTGAAGCTGAATTCGAACACTGGAGTTCTACCTCCTATATAGCGTAGCAGGTTAGAAAATATACGGAAGGAATCAAAAAATTGGGTCCCGATGTGGTCTGGTGACGCAGATTATGAGAAGTTTGAAGTACATGGCTGGCCGACCAACATGGTTGTGGACTTGGGAAAGAGGCTCTGCACATGTGGTTTCTGGCAATTGAGTGGTACTGTTTTTTAAATTCATTGTCTTAGTCTTATTATCATTATCAACCTTTGTTGTAGGCTTACTGTTGTTGTCTTCGTTGTTGTGTGAATGTTGTTTAGGGATGCCATGTGTGCATGCGTGTGCTGCACTGGCAAAGGCTGGTAAGAGACCGGAGGACTACTGTCACCAGTGGTTGACCATGGAAGCATATAACAACACATATGCCTTCCATATCAATCCAATTCCAGGTCAAGCACTATGGGAAAAGTCACCATATAACAGACCACAAGCACCAAAATTTAGAAATAAGTCCGGACCACTCAAGAAAAAAAGAAGAAAAGATGCTGATGAGGAGCCAAGTGGGAGTAAGAAGTTAAAGACGAAGATGAAAAGAATATATAAAAAAGTTCGATGTCGTTGTTGTGGCGAAGCAGAACACACGAGAAGGAACTGTCCAAAGAGGGCTGCTGCCGAAGAGGCTGCTGCAGCTGCAGAAGCTGCTGCTGCAGAGGCTACCGCTGCAGAGGCTGCCGCTGCACAACCCACTGCTGCTAATGGTGGTGAAGGTCAGGCCAACTCTGCTGCCCCTGTCCCAGAAGCCCCAACCGAAATCAATCTTGACCAAAGTCAACCACCCTCGGAAGCAACTGATGACTCTCAACAGGTTCACGAGCTTATATGATTTTAAATTTATCATACTCACATCCTTACCTAGTTTACTAACTATGTTACATTTCTTGGCTGATAGGTTCTACCCTCACCTGTTAGGCCGCCAAAGCTCCCTTTAAAAAGAAAGTTAGCCAAGGGTTGTGAAAAACCAGCTTCAGGAAGTAGCAATCCACCAGTAACCACCCCACCTGCTGCTACCCCACCAGGAAGTAGTCATACATTAAGGAATCCCCCACCTAACCCTATGCAAGGTGCAACACAGGGAACTGCTACAAGGCTTGCAAATTTCATGAAGTTTGTGCCCAATCCTGGATTCAAGGCACCCAGACACAAAAGATGAAGATTAGGATGATTATGTTTAGGGAAAGCAGGCTGTTTTTTTGTATCTATTTTGCTGATGTTGTTTACAATGCCTAAAATATTGTCCCAGTGTTGGGGATTTTAGGGAAAGCAGGCTATTTTTTTGTATCTATTTTGCTGGTGTTTTGGCTCTATAATGCCTTTTTTGAATCAAACATTACCAATATGAATATGAATTATGAATTATGATTTTATTCAATTGAGTTTTCTCAGCCTTTTCTTTATATATTATCCTTTGTTACAAATCTAAGACTAGTTCAAGTGTTGTCCATTTCTATTTCATTGAAAAGAAGTCCAGGAACAGAAGTATGCATATAATCAAACACCTTAATTTTCATTTCTTTCAAACAAAAGGATAGGAACAACTACATGAACAAGGAATGCATATAACATGCATGTCATTTGTTTTTTGTTAGATACAGTTGACCCTGCTGTCTATCCAGCTTTAATACAAGAACACCAATTACAATCAGCAGCATGAACACAAACATCAAAATTTCCTCCATTTTTAGAACCCTAAATTCAGCTTTTAATTTACCAAATTTCCAAGCCATCTTCATCTTCCATTCTTCATCATCAACTGAATGTCTTGTTCTATCATCACATGGCATGGCATCTTCCAAAACTTTATCAACCCACAAAAACAATTCACACCATTTCTTCCCAACGGTCTGCACATCAAAGAAAATTCAATCAGCAAAATTTATATCCTCCAATACAGCATTCAACAACAACAACACTTACATTGTAGTTTGGGCAACCCAGGAACGGTCTCCTTGGATTAGAATCCGTCCCTGACCACCGGAGCACCGGTCTCGACCCGCAGGCACACCATTCTGGCAAACGAGCTTCTCTGTTTCTGTTCATTCTCCTCATGATGCTTCCAAATGATCGTAGGTTGTTCGAGCTCCCAGCTGCATTGCTCGTGGTAGCCATAACCGGCGGGTTTCAGAGAGGGAGAAGAGAAGAACACAGCACCAACGAGAAGAGAGTAGACTGAACAATGTGGCCTTCAAATTTGGGGATTAGGGTTTTAACTAACCCTGAGGGACCAAATTGAGTCAGAAGAGTTTACTCTACCATATCAGCTAGCCGTTGTGAGTCCCAGGTGTCAACGACGCTGCCAGCTAAGCTTTCCGGTTGCGCCACGTGTGCTGAAATGGTCGGAAGGACCACTTTGAGTCCCGGAGTGCAAGTTCGGGATGACTTTGAGGAACTTTTAAGTTCAGGGACTACTTTGAGACTCGAGTGCAAGTTCAGGGACTACATTGAGGCTTTTCTCGAGATAGTTTTATGAAGGTACATTTATTTGTGCTCAATGACTTCAATTAATTTGAAAATTTTCAATGCTGCAGAGCTAACCCTCAAGACAACATGAATCAAGTTCCCAGTTTGGCCAAACCTACAGTATATATCATCACATCAAACACGCGCAATAGAATAATGACATTATTTGTGAATAGCACAAATACATATTAAGATTTGGATTTCGGTAAGATTACTTCATATTAGATATTTTGTGAAGGTTATATCCATTTCTACTCAGAGACTTCAATTAATTTGAACATTTTTTTTAGCAACGCTAACTATTAGAAATTCAGACATAGGAACCAAGTTCATAGTTTGTTAAATGTACGGTATATAAGAGATGGCTTACTTGTCCAGGTTGCCTTGGAAGGGTTTATAGAGTACAGAATGTACGGATTCAGTTGAGACTATACACAATGTAACTGAAAAGGTACTTGTTCTCGTAATTACGTTTGTTTAATGTATAAAGCAGGATCTCAACTCAAAAGGATTCATGATACGCCTAACAAGAAACCCAACCAGCAAACTCAAAACAACAGCAGCCCAATTGAGGAACCAGAAGAGAATGTTGAAGCAGCAGGTGGGATAGCCACTGAGAAAGGCCCAACAAGTAAGAGAGAAAGAAGAGCCCCATCATGGATGAAGGATTACCATATGAACTAATAGAGGGAGAGCATGATAGTCAATCCATATAGGCAGTTAGTTAGGATCTCAGAGGAATAAAAGGTAAGGGGTAAAGAGAGAAAGAGGGCATAGAGAATTACGAAAGTGTGAAATGGAGTCATTCTCCCAGGACTCGAAGCTGGGGGTGGCGTCATTGTAACTACTGGTGGTTGTTGAATTTTGCTTAATTCTTCTATTTCATTCATCTTTCATCCCGTTCATGTGCATTTTCATATTTTGCATTCATTGAGTCTAACAAATTGGTGCTCTCGTTGAGAAGATTCGGAAATGGAATCAGGAACTCCACTGTCCCGCTTGGAGGATGCTTACCAACAACATCGGTCCGAGATCGCAGCGCTTCAGAGAGGGCAGATCGAAACCATCGCTCAGGTCGTGGAAACCCAAAGCCGACTTGGATCAGTGGAAACGTCGGTTAAGAGCATTGAGAAGATGCTCAAGGAAAGCTTGAAGCTCAAGCAAGCGATACCGAAACATGGAGAGAGTTTCGATTTCGCAGGTTCTACGGGGAATCTCCATCTGTCACAATGGCCGAAGGGAGTTCGGGCCGAGCTACCAGTTTTTAACGGCGAGGGAGTGGAGGAATGGACCTTCCGAGCCAGGGAATATTTCGAGCTTTATGCGGTACCAGAGGCGTGGAGAGTGCGGCTCTTGTCCTTCCACCTCACCGGCCCAGCATATACATGGTATCGATGGTGCGTAAATAATGGCATCATGTATACTTGGGAGGGATTCTTGGAGGCGCTAATCACTAGATTCGGTCGCAATATTTTTCATGACCCAAAGGCAGCGTTGAAAGATCTTCAACAACATCCCACGGTCGCAGAGTACCAGTCCCAATTCGAAGATCTGTCCAACCAAGTCACGGGACTGACGGAGGATTGGCTAGTGTCACTCTTTACGGCTGGGTTGAACGATGCACTCAAGTGCGAGCTCATGCTTGCGAAGCCTAAGACATATGTGGAAGCGGTCGCCCTTGCCAAACTGCATGAGCAGAAGCATAGTGCAAATTCTCTCAATCTGCGGCCACACAGCCACCGTACTGCCGGAGGTACTCCTACCACTCTCAGCCCTGTTCGGCCACCATTGCTACGACCACCCTCATCATCCGCATCATTGAAGTCCCCAGTACTTGAAAAGGGACCCCCTGGCTCACAAAGCGGGAGTAATACTCCTCATCGTCGACTCACAGCTGCCGAGATTAAATAGCGGCGCGAGAAGGGACTTTGTTATTATTGTGATGAAAAGTATTCGGTAGGACATAAGTGCAAATCATCCTTTCTACTATTGGTGGGAGGTGAAAAAATGGATGAGTTACTTCATGGGTGGCAGACCGAAATGACTAATCCAGAGGGAGACTCGGCCAGCTTGGGAACACCCATTCCGGAGGAAGGCGTGGTGGAGATAAGCTTCAATGCCATGGTGGGGGTGTACCACCCAGAAACTATCAGAATTGTTGGAACCTGTGAAGGGAACCCAGTAATGGTATTAGTGGATGGGGGGAGCACCCATAATTTCATGAAATCAGCGACAGCAAGGAAAGTGGGCTTACCAATCACTCAAGTACCGCAGTTGAATGTATATGTTGGTAATGGCGAGTGTATTGGCTGTGTTTCCAAATGCAATCAGGTGCCGCTACATATGCAAGGATTTGGATTCCGGTTAGAAACCTTCATTCTTGATATCAAGGGAGCCGATATTGTTTTGGGGGTACAATGGTTAATGCAATTAGGTGATGTAACAATGAATTATTTGAATTTAACAATGGAATTCGTGGTAGGGGGACAAACTGTAAAGCTGCAAGGTGAGCGGTTGTTCCAGCCAGGGGCAATCGGAGGTAGAACTCTTAACAAGATGGTCACTGCCGATGTCATCGCTTCCTTCATTCATTTAAGAGTGCTGGAACCGAATGAACTTGAAGCCACACCAGAACAGCAAGATCAACAAGTGCAGCAAGTATTGGAAGAGTACCAAGAGGTGTTCCAAGAACCCACCGAATTACCTCCACCCAGAGAAATTGAGCACCAAATTCACCTCCAACAAGGAGCAGACCCGGTAAATGTACGCCCCTATCGTTACCCACATCATCAGAAGGAAGAGATTGAGAAATTGGTGGAGGAAATGCTACAAGCAGGGGTTATTAGAGAGAGTCACAGTGCTTTCTCCAACCCAGTATTACTCGTACACAAGAAGGATGGGAGCTAGCGTTTTTGCATGGACTACCGCGCATTGAATGCAATTACCATTAAGGATAAGTTTCCGATCCCAAATATTGATGAGATCCTTGATGAATTAGGTGGTGCCGAGTACTTTTCCAAGATTGACCTCCGTTCTGGCTACCATCAAATTAAAATGCATGAAAGTGACATTTCGAAAACAGCCTTTCGAACACACTTGGGACATTATGAGTTCATCGTTATGCCCTTTGGGTTAACCAACGCCCCCTCCACATTCCAGGCTACTATGAACGAACTGTTTCGTCCTTATATTCGGAAATTTGTAGCGGTTTTCTTCGACGACATTCTCGTTTATAGCCGGTCCAAGGAAGAACACCTTTGCCACTTGCACACTGCCCTGTCAGTGCTGCAACAGAACCAATTTGTTGCCAAACTTTCGAAATGTGTCTTCTGTCAAACCCAAGTAGAATATCTTGGTCATGTGGTCAGCGGTGCCGGGGTGCAAGTAGATGCTTCCAAGATAGCCGCCATAATTGAATGGCCAAAACCAACCAGCTTGAAACAACTACGGTATTTTCTCGGTCTCACTGGGTACTATCGACGCTTTGTAGCTCAGTATGCGCATCTTGCTGCCCCATTGACGGACCTGCTCAAGCAATTCATGTGTAATGTGTTATCATTTGTTTTTCTTGCATACTTGCAGTGTTTTTCAATGGCTATAAGACAATACCCAACTATTTATTTACTACTCGGGAGATTTCATGGGATATGATTAAGCAAGCACATCATGGATCAAGAACACAAACCTGGTTTTATTATATGACCCCTTAAATTTTGTTGCAGCTATTTATATATGTCCAAGTTTTAGATCTTTTATATGACCCCTTTGTTCAGATAAGTTTTGAGGTAATTTTTAATATATCCTCCGTGGTCATTTCTTTATCTGTTGTCTTGCCATGTCTAATGACCATGTTGTTGTAGGTTTTCTTTTCTGGTCATACTTAATTGATATTGTTATGAAAGGCCAAAAGGTTTACCAAGTTCTGAGTTTCCCTTTGTGTTCATTTGCAGAGATGCCCTTAGCTTCAAGTCATAATATCAATAGTTGAAGGTAGACTGGTTATAGTTCTAAGTAAAACCGATAATATTTCAAGCCAAACTTTTGTTGTATGTTTGTAAGGAACAATAGCGGTAAATGATCATCTTTTGAAACATTAAAAAATAAAAATATCAGGATGTGAGGTGTACATTAAAATTAGTCATTAATATAAAATATATATTAAAATATAAAATATACATTAAAAATAAATTAAATAATATATATATTTATATATAAATGCATGATGGTTGATTAATGTACAAATAGCATTTTCTTTTTTTAATATCTATGCAGGGGAAACTTGCCCTTTGGAGTGACTAGTTTGCGTATGTGGAGGTGGGCAGGTGGCCATTGAGCTTCTTGCGGCCAAAACCATGGATAAAGTTCCAGCAAGTGGATCCTCTCAATTATTAAAAAAAGTTGTGAGTGTCAAATGTGATTTTAACTTTTTATTATTTTTTTATATTTATTTTTTGTCCCACTTATAAAATTAATAGTGGGAGATCACACTTTACTCCTTCAATTGAAAAAGAAATTGAGAGAATCAATTTTCATCATGATGTGTGAGAGAAAGAGTACGTAGTGTGGACCCTACCCCTACTCATAAGTCTTAACTGGCTTAGTTTTATTTTATTTAATAATAGAATAAATGACTATTTGTACCAAAAAAAGATGATAATGCTAAAGATGATAATGTTAACATATGTATTTATGATTGTTCGAAACTGATCTTATATCTATGAAAGTTACTCTTTGTGTGACAAAAGTATCCTATTTTAATTATGCACTTACTTCGTTATTATCCGAACCTACGTGGCATCCACCTTCCAAAACCCTATCCCTCTTCGATTCCATTTCTAATTTCAATCACTCATCTCTATTCTA